>NC_057813.1:318580225-318802887 GCF_018294505.1 Triticum aestivum | reverse complement strand
CCACTTGGGCCTCTCTATCTTCCTTTCCTTCGTTCTTTCTCTTTCATTTTCCTATTATTTATTTAATTATTTTCTGTTTTGCAAATTGCTAGGCCACAAAAAGAATTTTTTAAAAATGGAATTATGGCACATAAATTCTTTGTAATATTTAGCACTGCCATAAAAAGGTTTTCAGGCAAGATAATTTTGTCTTAATGCAATGACTTAATTTGGGGCTATTTTGCTATTGTTTTGGATGCCAGGTGAATTTTTGAAGTCCCAATAAATGTTGATTTTGTTTTTATAAAAGCTTTGAGAATTTTTGTAATATTACGAACATTTTAGTTTTACCGGTTGAAGAAATAATTTATTTGACTTTGACTTTAAATTTGAATTTGAATCGATTTGAATCAACATGGGATTTAGCAACAGTAAAAGTGATGACATGGCATCATTAACATGGGATTATTGTAGCTTAATTTTTCGGGCGTTACAGCAGGGGACAACGGCTTGGTGCGGGACTCCGACGAGGCTTGGGGAGGCGTGGATCCAGGGCAGGAAGGCGAGCTCCGGCCGGATCTAGGCCGAGGAGGGCGACTCCTGACAAATCGGCAGCGAAGAAGCTCATGTCCATCACGGGGAATAGAGGTTAGAGAGTGGGGAGAATAAGCAGGGAAGAAAGAAGAGAGAAAGGAAGGACGGGCAGGAGGGCGGCCTCATTGCCGGTCACCTACGTGAGGAGGTGTGCTACTTGTGAGTTGCGCTGGGATTTTCCCGAAGAGGAGAGGAGATGCAGCAAAGTAGAAATTAGTATTTCCCTCAGTGAGAACCAAGGTATCAATCCAATAGGGGAATCATGCAAAGCCTCGTGAATAGCACCTACACACATAAAAGCAAATACTTGCACCCAATGCGGGCAAGATGGTTGTCAATCCCCTTGAACTCGTTACCCGCAAGGATTAAATCTCGTAGTGGTAGATAGATAAATTGCAAAACAAAATAAAAAGAAATAAAATTGTACCAAGGATATTTTGTTTTTCCCAAGGTCCATAGCTTTCACTAGAGGCTTCTCTCTCAAACATATAGGATACGGTGGGTGAACAAATTACTGTTGGGCAATTGATAGAAAAGCGCATAGTTATGACGATATCCAAGGCAATGATCATGTATATAGGCATCACATTTCAGACAAGTGGATCGACTCCTACCTACGTCTACTACTACTACTACTACTACTACTACTACTACTACTACTACTACTACTACTACTACTACTACTACTACTACACCCATAGATCGCTATCAAGCATGCATCTAGGGTATTAAGTTAATAAAAATAGAGTAACGCATTCAGCAAGATGACATGATGTGGACAAACTAATCTCAACTAATATGAATAAACCCCATTGTTTTACCCTTGATGGCAACAATACAAATACGTGTATTGTCCCTTTCAGTCACTGGGATAGAGAATAACAAGATTGAACCCGTCACAAAGCACCTCTCCCTCTGAAGATAAAATAATCTAGTAGGCCAAACCAAATGGATAGATCGGAGCGAAATACAAAGCTATAACAATCATGCATAATAATGTTCAGAAAAGACTCAATTAATTCTCATGAATATTCAGATCATAAACCCACAATTCATTGGATCCAAACAAACACACTCCAAGAACATCAAGGAGAACATTGTATTGAAGTTCAAAGAGAGAGAAGAAGCCATCTAGATACTAGCTATGGAACCGTAGGTCTGTGGTGAACTACTCATGCATCATCTGAAGGCAGCAATGATAATGTAGAAGCCCTCCGTGATCGATTCCCCCTCTAGTAGAGTACCGAAAAAGGCCTGTAGATTGGATTGCATAATAACAAAAGCTTGCGGTGGCGGAAAATATATTTCGGGTGGCTATCCAGTATATTGGGAATATTTGGAAATTTATTGAGGTGGAATTAGGTCAAGAGATGCCACGAGGGGCCCACAAGCTTAGGTGGTGCCCCTCCTGGGGCACGCCCTACAAGCTTGTCGCTCCCTCATCACTCTTCTAGTCTTCTCCTGAACCTTCATGGGTCCTTTCTGGTCCAGAAAAAATTAATCCAAAGATTTTTCTCGGCTTGGGCTTCATTTGATATTGATTTTTTGAAGATTCAAAAACAAGTAAAATGCTACAACTGGCACTGGCACTAGGATAACAGGTTAGTCCCAATAAATGATATAAAATAGCATATAAATGCATATAAAATATCTAAGATTGATACTATAATAGCATGGAATAATAAAAAATTATAGATAGGTTGGAGACGTATCAAGGTGGTACAGCGAGGTGGCGGTGACTCGGGCTGTAGGAGGAGGCCGACGTAGTCGTCGAAGGGAAGGCAAGATGGACAAGCTGCTAGCCATCGTCGTTCTCGTTAAGTCGCAAGCAAAAGCAAGGCAGGCCGGCGTTGAGGGCTTGGCGTCGAGTGTCTTGGGCAGGGCAGGCTACGGCCTTGGGTTGTAGGACACAGAAGCTAAGGGTGGGGCGGCCTGTCCATGTTGTGGAACTCGGGTAGACGAGCGGGCAATGCATGGAGGAGGGCACGGGCATGGCTAAAGCCATACCGGCCTTGGGCGGTGGCGCGACTGGTCTCCACAAAGCATATGCGCGGGGACGAGGCTATTGGGGGTAACCGGGGAGAAGGAAGAGGTTGGATGGATTGATGGATTTGGAAGTTTTTGGTGGCGGTTGGTTGATGGATTGGGGAAATCGAGGCGGGTGGCGACGGCTGAGGGACAAGATCCCTAGAAGCTAGGATTGGACAATTTTAGCTATGGGTGCACAACTATTTATAGCAGGTAGGTAATAGGAGGGGATTAGGGGTTGATTTGGAACCCTCCGATGACGATCTGACGGTCGAGAAAAATAATCTACGGGAGTCCAAAGAAGAAACCTAAGATGTTCGGGGATCTTCAGGGTTGATCTGGACCCAATGATCATGAGCGCATGGTTCAGGTCCTGGGGCAGATTCGGACTAGCACTGGTATAGCGAGGTGCTATACAAACGGTTTTTAACCCCTTTCCATGACGGCATTTCAAACCATCGCCTAGTGAGTGTGGGCGGTAGGGGGCTCCTTCCCACACAATCCAAAAACCGTCAGGGATTGGGAGTAGGAATGCATATGTTTTCTAGAACAAAGCATATGCGATGCCACATGTATCCCAAATGCGATTCTTCACACAACTGTTTGGGATATGCATAATATCCCAGACGCTCCATCCTTGCTACTCGTGTGTGCTGGCATTACCTTCACAATCGGTATTCTGTGGAGCTACATTTATGATGCGCGGCCCATCACAATCACACACATTCACTGTTCCCGAACCGTATGTGATAACTAATTAAGAAGATTAGCTATTCATCATACGAGTGTCGGATAGGATTACTAAATGTCAGACCATCGTAACAGTGTCGTACATGTTAACTATGGCACACACTATTCTGTGGTGCAACGTTTATGATGCGTACCACATCAGAAATAGTTCATGATTGTAAATTATGTACGATAAGGCGGATATTTTTCAAAACTATGACATATTTTATAGCAAATTCGGAAACTATAGCATGTTGTGGAGAAAAATCAAAACTAGCACCCTGTCGGCCAGGCGTTGGCCGAAAAGGGTGTTTTTGGCTACCTGTTGGCCGAAATAGAGTTTTCAGCCTTGCCTTGGTCGAAAAGGTGCGGATCTAGCCAAAAAGGGTGTTTTCGGCCACCCCTTGGCCGAAATAGACTTTTTGGTCAAGTGTAGGCCAAAAAGTCCCTTGGGCCCACCTTTTCCCGTTAACGGTTGGTCGAAGTTGCATGGCTCCACTCTTCGGCTTACATTAGGCCGAAATGTATTTTCCCGCCACCCATTTCCCGCCAACCCATTCCCACGAACCCTTTCCCGCCATACCGCATTCGTTCTTTCCCGCCATTTTCTCCTCTATACCTAGAAAACCCCCTTCAAGCAGAAGTGGATAAGCATTCCAGTGCAGTGTAGTGGAGATGTCTCATTATCCTTCCGATTATAGTTTTTACCCTGGGATGAGCAGGACTCTTCTTAGGCTAGCTTCCGATTTCAGGATGGACAATAGGATAGTTCCATGGGATGAACTGACCAGTAGTGACACCATAATGAATGAGTTAGCTCACGAATTACATAGGTCTGGGTGGCCTGAAAGGACCTATGAGGAGGTACGTAAAGAACTTCCTAGGTTGCATGAAGGGTGGAAGAAGGTAGTGGAGCTAAAGAGTGAAACTTTCAGAAGGATGGCAACAAAGAATCTATTTTTATGGACTGAGGAGAGCGAGGACGAAGAAGATATCTTCATGTCGCCGCTTCCGGGTTCTGCATCATTGAAGGGCAAGAGTTCTGCATCATCCAAGGGCAAGAGTTCTGCATCCTCGAAGGGCAACAGTTCTGCATCGACGGAGGGCAAAAGGACCGCATCGTCGAAGGGCAAGAGGGCTGCATCAACGGAGGATGACGATGATGACTTCATGTAGTATGTAAGATATTCCAGTTCTACCGTTTAATTCAGATGTACTTGCATTATTAGATTGTACTATATTATTGTAGGGCATTATGTTCAATCTTAATTTCATTTTGTAGCATGTAAGATGTATTTATTAAGTTCTGCCGCACTGTTTAATTCAGATGTACTTGTATCTTAATTATAGGTTGTAGTCTCTTTGGAAATGTAAATGGAATAACAATGCGAATTATTAGTAATATGTCTCTCGCATACATAAAACAATATATGTCTCCTGATCAAATAGAAGCAAGTGTGATAGTAACACATACATGAACATGAAGCATGTCTCATACATAAATACTGACTCGCAGCTGCGAATAGTATGAAAGTGACATAGATAATGACTCATACATGGATAACCATATCACCGCGGGGGACGACGACGAGTCTTGGTCTTCCTCGAGCGAGGACCGGAAGGCGATAAGTGATGTGGCGGTGGACGAGGCTTGCGATAATCACGACCATGGTTAACCTCGTCTGTCACGGTCTGTGTCTCCTGCGGCAGTGGTGGTGGTGGAGTGTGAAACACTGTGTGCGAGAATTCATAAATGTTTACAGCTTGGTCATCATCCTCATCGTCGCCTCAAAGTGCGAAGCACCACCACTAAGCATCGGTGACTGCACTGAATGGATGAACGGTTGCGACTGGTTGCCGCCCGCGGTAAAGTAAAACATGTAAAATTGATACAAATGCATGAATAAAGCACCACCACTAAGCATCGGTGACTACTGAGAATCCAGAACAATTACTACAATGTTGAAAATAATGTAGTGAGTAGTGTTACCTAGTTCCATCTGCTGATGCTAGTAAGCGCTCCCTAGCTGTGAAGGAGGTGGTTGATGCTAGGAAGAGCTCCCTGGGTGTGAAGGAGGTGGTTGATGCCAGGAAGAGCTCCATGGCTGTGAAGAAGGTGGCTGATGCCAGGAAGAGCTCCCTGGCTGTGAAGGATGAGGTTCTGCACGGTGCACAGAGGGTCGTGGTTCTGAATGGTGCACAGAGGGTCGTGGTTCTGAATGCTGAACATAGGGACGTGGCGGACGATGTGCTGGAGGAGGAAGTTCAACATCCGAAGACCGTCTACATGTAACATCTGCGTATATCCCGCGTAGCTTGTCCTCAAGACGCTTCAACCATGAGACACCCTCTCATGGTGGGATAGTTTCCTCCCACTGAAAGCGCTACGTTAAGGTGGAAACATCCTCTCGCGCCTGTATTGTCAAGTCACCCTATACACAAAGAGTTAACCAATTATATCCTCGTTGTATGATATACACCATGAATATATAACCAAGCGAATATATCCAAGTTAACAAAAGACTTAACATATGAGAACCAAGGCACGTACCGTGTGGTGTCTGCTTCCCACAACAGCGGTAGTTGGGTACATATCGTTGGTGAGAGGGGCTTCGATCTGATCAGGAGTAGCTGATGGAACCAAGTAGATCCTCGTTGTGTGTCGGTAACGCTGCGGATACAACCCAAACATTTCCCAGTTAAAGGCCCAAACCCCACCCCAGATATTTGTTGGCGCGGTAGTCCATTCGTCATCGTAAGGGGTAATGCTCTTAAGCCAATAAGCCATGGACTTGTTTCCTCCTAGGCGACTGTCCCTGAGATTGACATGCATGATACATGATTAGGTATATTCTGAATGCAGAGTTGTCAACTAAAATAGTATTAGTACTTACTTGTGCACGTGTTCTGGCAAGTGTGCAATATCTGGAATCTTAGGCTCTTGATATAGACCGAACTGTCTCATCACCCTATGAAGAGCCATCTCCTCAACCGTCACGTCGAACACCAACTTGGCCTTGGTTATCCAATAGTGTCGGTCCCTAGTGCACAATCCAGAAATCCCAACTGGGCACCTCGATGATATAGCCTGGGGCGAGTATGGCTCCGAGATAACTTGATCCATGTGCAAACTCTCAAACTGCACCGTGAAGGACAAGTAGCATCCCCTAACCTGGCTATGCACAAACTGTCTCTGTGCATGACAACAAATAGGCATTAGTAATACTATTGAATGGCAAGAAATAATTGAATTAATTGTTACTTAATATAAAAGTACCTCTCGCCGTGCCCAAACAGATCCCATAGTAGGCAAGTCGCCGATAGCAGGCACATAAGCCCCAGCTAAGTCCTCCAAACCAAAAGGTTTATCAACATAGACATAGGGTCATCCAATAGGGAATCTCTCGTATGACCAGAGCTGCAACAATAATGGACATCCAAGAAGACTAGATTTTCTAGACTTCAACAAGCAAGCTTTGCACAGGCCTCTGTACGTAGCCGCTAACACAGCAGAACCAAAACTCCTCTGCAGAATATCCCCAGGGCAACATGCGTCAGCTATCTCTCGTGCAATACCGATGAGTCGTGCATCGACAGTGGTCACGTGGTTCTCCATAAACATCATCTTGCCAAACAACCAAAGAATATATGCCTATAGGGACCGGTCAATCTGTGCCTCTGACACTGAACATCGGGATATCCTAACAAGGCAATCTACATAGAAACATAATGATTGTATGAACATCGGGCAACTAAAAAAACAACATTTGTTTAAGTGGCCGTGAAGGTTACCTGAAATTGGCGCAACCATCTAAAAAGAGGTCTGTGAGGATCGTTGTTTGTGGCCCTAGCAGTCGGCACCGCAACCAAAAAACAGGTCTGCATCGCTGCTTGCGAACCAGATTCTGCCTCTAAGGGACCTATGGCAGCACCGGCCAGAGGTAATCCCAACAAGTAAGACACATCCTGTAAAGTAGGCACCATCTCTCCTCGGGGAAAGTGAAACATATGTGTCTTTGGCCTCCATCTATCTACTAAGCAGGTAAGGAGTGACTTGTCGTAAGAGAAACGCTTCACTTGCCTCTTGTGTAACTGCAATGGTTCACCTGCCTCATCTAAGTCCGGGCCATCAACCCACTCATCCAATGTACCCTCAACCAGCCGTGCCAAGGGTAGAAGTCCAGCCCAAATTAACCTACAAAATAAAGAGATTGTTAGCGGCTATGAAAAGTATGTCAAACATAGTAAGTCATTATATGGATTCCATTATGTGCACACATACCTATCAACCCATGAATCGTGTATCATCCAGTTAGTCTTTGGGGTATGAGTGACCAACACGTCTAAGTTCTTGCCCGCTTCCATAAGGTCCCCCGATGCTTTCTATCGATGTTACCATTAAGCAACGGATACGAAGACATATCTGCAAGTCAAACAACAAATCTCAGGTGCAAATAAAACATAGTACAAACATATTACAAATTAAAACATAGTACAACATATTACAAATTAAAACATAGTCCTGCCATATTATAAATTAAAACATAGTCCATGCATATTACAAATTAAAAAATAGTCCTGACATATTACGAATTAAAACATAGTCCTGACATATTACGAATTAAAACATAGTCCTGACATATTACAAATTAAAACATAGTCCTGACATATTACATATTAAAACACAGTACGTCACATTATATAGCTTCTGAGTTATTTCTTCCTCGTCCGCCCCTTCGGCCTCGACTGCCATGACCATGTCCGCCTCTTGCTCCTGTTGTCGCAGTCATCGATGTGGAAGCACCATCTTTGTTAAGGTCGAGACAATATTTCATCCTATGCCCATAAGCCGCGCATAACAAACATTGTTTGGTTGCTCCACCAGCTTCAGATTGGTCCATATCGTTTCGGATGCGACGGGCCTTTCGTCTGCCCCTACTTGTTCGCCGAAGGTCTGGATGCGGGATGTATACTCTCTCACCGTTGTTTACCTTATTGAAATTGTCAACGACTCTAAACCCTGTCATCTCACCTATCCATGTGTTGAGCACTGCCTCTTTTAAATAGTATGGGGACACGAAGGAGATAACGTCCAACTCAATCTGGCCACTGGCAGCCAACACATGAGAGCAAGATAGGTGCAACAACTCCGGTTTGTTGCATGTACACTCACACGTTGGATAAAGTTCTGTTCCAATTTTTACCTCGTGTGTCTTCACCTCATGTCCAGAACCAAAACCATCGGTAGGAAGCTAAACCTCATACCTCCTTTCTTGATTCTGTATGAGTATGACAATTGCTTCTTTGCTTTCTCTATATTCTTTGCCATGTATTCCATGACACGGCTACAATAAGGTGTGTTGTGATTATCTTCAATATGCTTCTTTGCTAACTCGTGCCTTTCTCTGAAATATCTCAAGGTGCCATGGAATACATCCTCCACAATAGCCGTGTGTGGCAATGCTCTATTCCCTCTCAGCACAAAGTTATACGCCTCTGCAAGATTGGTTGTCATGTGGCCATACCTAGCTCCATGGGTGTCATGCAGCAAAGACCAATTCACTGGAGGCTCTTTCTCTATCCACTCAGAAAAATTCTTTGTTTCCCTTCCCTTCTTTCTCTTAGTATTCGGAGGGTCAATTGCTGGCAAGTCACAAAGACCTACTGGCTCCTCTAGCTCCGCGATGATTGCTGCGAATTTAACCTGATCTTCTTCCATTTTCTTCCTCGCATGGACCTGCTTCTTAGTAAACTCATCTAATTTTGACCAAATAAATCCGTATTTGCATTGCTGGCTCTGCTTGTATAATTTTTTGAACAAGTTCATCAACCGCTTGTTCTTGAACTATGAGAAAAAATTAGCCCCAAGATGGCGCATGCACCATCGGCTCTGAAAGTCCCTCCAAGGTGTTGGTTCGTCAACTGTTGGATTACATAGTGTATTCACGGCCTTCAATATACCAGCATGTCTGCCATGAATGACACACACATTTGGTCGGTCCTTCACGATGGCACTTTTCACTTGCCGGAAGAACCATACCCAGCTGGGAAAGTTCTCACCCTCCACAAATGCCATGGCAAGTGGGATGATTTGATTATTCTGTCCACACCAATAGCAGTCAGGATTTGCCCTCTATACTGACCGGGAATGTACCATCCACAAACATAACAGGAGGACAATGCTGGAAAGCTTCGATGCACATAGCAAAAAGAGAAGAACACTCGTTTCAACACCTTGAAATATGGTATACTCAGCAACCTCATGTGTTGTACGTTCACATAAGTGCCGGTATTCCTCTCCTTCAGTATGCCAAGGAGACGAACAACATTATCATATGAGTCGAAGAACGTCCCAAACCTTTCCTCCATAGCATTCTGCTTGGCCCTCCAAGCCTTCCCATAAGGAATGACATAATTCCATTTGACCTTCACTGATGTCTAGATGTGTTTTGCATCCATATCTTTCTTCTCTACTATCTCAGTATACATGAGTTGTGCAATGAGAGTTAAAGTCATGTTCAGATGCTTCACCAGCAGGTGCTTCCTCACACAATTAAGTGGGACGACATTGGTGACAACCCAGTGGATGTCATACTTGGTCACGTGCCCGTGCACCTTCCCAGGACAACCTGTTTCAACACATTTCACGGTATAGTTTGTTGGACTTGATATGTGTGTCCGGAAAACCCTCTGCGTAGACATAGCCCACTTTATCATCGCATATTTCATTTTTTTCTTTGTATCAAACATAGCCCCTATCTGTACTTGGTTCAGATTATACTTCCATGGAGTCTCATGGCCATCGTTGACCGTAAGGCCGGTGGATATGTCCTGATACCATGCAGAAGGAATCGGTACCTCCACTTCATCCTTAGAATTTTCAGAATCCAGTTACTCCGCCAATCCATCCTCATCCCCTTCTCCATCACCCTCTGCATTTCATCCCCTTCCTCATCCCCATCAGCAAAACCAGAACCAGCTAATATTATCAACTGGCTACTCTGCCCAGTATCAGGACCACAAACATTGTGTGGCACATAGTCCGACTCTTTCTCAGGTTGGATAGCATCCACATCTTGTGGTTGTGACCCGGATAAAATAATCTCGTTAGCCACTTCACTGCCTTGGCCGGGTTCATACCCCCTGTGCAGTTGTATGGTATTCTCCTCCTTCGGCACAGGTTGCACAAGTGCATATGGGTGGTTTCTTTGGTCTCGGCAGCGTCTTAACAGGGACAACCAATGCTGGCTCCTATCTATCGGCATCAACTCCGAGTTGACATTTTTACAGGATTTGGTCCACAACGCATGAATACTGACGGAACATACTTCAGGATCCAGCTCGAAACTAGTTGTCAACCAGTACTTCAACTGTCTAATGTCTAGTCTATCCGGGTCTGCTAGTGTCATGACGCCATTTTTAAACTTGCTAAGATCAATCCCCAACTCGTTATATCGAACATTACTAGTGCCGTAGTAAATAGTCAGATTTACTGATTCAGACATTTTCACCTGTCAGACATTGTCATATTCTCATTAATCACAACGAACACTAATATTACCCGCTACATGAACTATGCGCTAAAATGCCTCCACAAATATATTAACACTAAAATTTGCAATATGAATTATATACACTAATTAAAATATACAATTTAGATAAAATCAATTTGTGACAACATGGTTATACCTTCGAAGCGTGTGTCCCTAGCTTTTGCTCCTCTTTTCGACTCAGCGGCACCGGCCACCTCGCGGAGTACTTGCACCACCGGACAACGACACCGCCGCCTCCTCGACGACCGGAGGTTCAATACCGGTCACCCCCCAAGCCACACCTCCTCCTCCACAGCTGTTGCTCCTCCTCACTACCACCTACTGCCCAACCCCACGTCCTCCTCCCCACCATGGCTCCTCCTACCCACCATGGCTACTCCTCCCCAAACGCATCAAAATCTATCCCATAGCAAGAAAAAACACCGTAGGCCATCGGGGATTTCTACGATCTATCGGTTCTGTGGCTTGGATGTGAAAATGGGTGGAAAATGGAGGAGATCGATGTGGGGTGGCGACCTACAGAGAAGAACGAGAGAGAGAACGGAGAGAAAGAAGAACAGAGGTGAGAGGAAGAAGACGGGCGCGGCTGGCTTATCCAGCCTTTTCAGTTGATGGGTGGCCTAAGACCACTTCGTCCTCCGCGTGGCCGAAAACAGCCCATCTCGGTTGACTGGTGGCCGAAGCTACTATTTTCGGCCGGGCCACCACCGACGCCATGTCTTCGGCCCAGAAGAGCCCGTCTTCAGTCAACCGCGGGCTGACGACCCATTTTCGGCCAAATGGTGGCCGAAAACTCCCTTTTCGGCCCATGCGAGGCCGACAGTGTCATACTTTTGATTTTTTTTGCATTGTGTCCTATAGTTTCCGAATTTGCTTCAAAAATGTGATAGTTTCGAAAAAAAATCAGATAAGGCAACTATCACAAAAGGTTAGTTTGCTCGCACCATTAGTGATATTGTCTAACATCACACACACTTTGCAAATGGCAACTGTGTGCATGCTCGCACACGTTTCCTCTCTGTGAACCGTGTTGGATTATGGTGTATATAACACATGTTTGTGTTTTACCGACTGTGTGTCCCATAAAAACTTGCACTGTAATTTCACCCTAATTTAATTGATGATATTTAAAATTGTACCGAATTTGAATTTGAAAGTATGTTGTAGCTTTATTCATATCCATTAGGTTCAAACAACCAATGCATTATTCAATTCATAGGTACATATGTTCAAGAATTACATAAGCACCAAATAAAGAATAATGAACCACAGTTGTATACTTGTACTGTTAAACACGGTAAAGAAAGAGGAGAAATACATTCTGGTTGCTGAAAAATGTGAAGTGGAATGCCCATATTGTGCCCTCCTCCATGCAGAAGGCACTCACGAGTCTAGTCCAACCCCTTGTGATGGTCGACTGCCCATCCTTAACTGTCTTCACGAACACATCTAGATAGTCACCGTGTTCTGGTAGAAATACTTTAACCTTTCACTGGTACAGCGAGGTGCTACATAAACGGGTTTTAACCCCGTTCCGTGATGGCATTTTGAACCGTCACCTAGCGAGTGTGGGCGATAGGGGAGTCTTTCCCACACGACCCAGAAACCGTCGGGCATAGCCCCTCTGGTCACACACGCTGGGAAAATGAGCTCGTGTGCGACAGATGAGTGTTCAAATATGGTTATACATACATTTGTGTTAAAAAATACAATTATACAGCCCCAATCATTTCTGGTCATAAGTACGTCCCACACAGTCAGTCCCACACAAACGTTTCCATTCGTATGTACATTCCACATAGCCATTCCATGGAAAACATTTCCGGCCGTATATACATCACACACAATTTTCCCCATTAAATCATTTGTGATAGCGTTGCCATTGAGGATGATATTAATTTTTTTACCATTTGCGTTATTGAATGCATCACAGACGGTGCATAGAAGAAACTGTGTGGCATAGGCTGTCCATCACACACATTTTTTGTTGGAAATATGCCCTAGAGGCAATAATAAGTTGGTTATTATTATATTTCCTTGTTCATGATAATTGTCTATTGTCCATGCTATAATTGTATTAACCAAAACCGTAACACATGTGTGAATACATAGACCACAATATGTCCCTAGTGAGCCTCTAAGTGACTAGCTCGTTGATCAATATATGGTTGTGGTTTCCTGGCCATGGACATTCGATGTTGTTGATAACGGGGTCACATCATTAGGAGAATGATGTGATGGACAAGACCCAATCCTAAGGATAACACAAGACCGCGTAGTTCGTTTGCTAGAGCTTTTCTAATGTCAAGTATCATTTAGACCATGAGATTGTGCAACTCCCAGATACCGTAGGAATGCTTTGAGTGTATCAAACGTCACAACATAATTGGGTGACTATAAAAGGTGCACTACAGGTATATCCGAAAGTGTCTATTGGGTTGGCACGAACCGAGACTGGGATTTGTCACTCCGTATGACAGAGGGGTATCTCTGGGCCCACTAGGTAATGCATCATCATAATGACCTCAATGTGACTACTGAGTTAGCCACAGGATCATGCGTTACAGAACGAGTAAAGAGACTTGAAGGTAACAAGATTGAACAAGGTATAGGGGTACTGACGATCAAATCTTGGGCAAGTAACATACCAATGGACAAAGGGAATTGTATACGGGATTGATTGAATCCCCGACATCGTGGTTCATCCTGTGAGAGCATTGTGGAACATGTGGGAGCCAGTATGGGTATCCAGATCCCGCTACTGGTTGTTGGCCGAAGAGGTATCTCGGTCATGTCTGCATGGTTCCCGAACCCGTAGGATCCACACACTTAAGGTTCAGTGATGCTAGAGTTGTCATGGGAATAGTATGTGGTTAATGAAGGTTGTTTGGAGTCCCGGATGAGATCCCGGACGTGACGAGGAACTCCGGAATGGTCCGGAGGTGAAGATCGATATATTGGACGATGGGTATTGGAGTCCAGAAGTGTTCCGGAGGTACCGGGCTATGGCCAGCATGACCGAAAGGTGTTTCAGGGGGCCCCGACAAGTGTTGCAGGGCCTCATGGGCCAAGGGGAGGGGGGCAAACTAGCCCACTAAGTGGTTGTGCGCCCCCACACCCTTTCCCACGTTGCTTGGGGAGGCGGGGCGCCTCCACCTGGCTTGGGAGGCAAACCTCGAGCTGCTTGGCTTGGGGGGCAAGTCTCCCTAGGGTTTCCCTAGGGAGATCGAATCTTCCCTAGCCGCCGCCCCCCTAGGGGAAACCCTAGGGCGCCTCCTCCTCCCCCTTCCCCCTATATATAGTGAGGGAGATAGAGGGCAGCCACACCCTAACACGCCCTGGTGCTGCCCTTCCTCTCCTTCCTACACATCTTTCTCCTCTGTAGTGCTTAGCGAAGTTCTGCCGAAGAACCACAAGCTCCATCGCCACCGCGCCGTCGTGTTGCAGGAGTTCTCCCTCAACTTCTCTTCCCCCCTACCTGGATCGAGAAGGAGGAGAAGTCCCCAGGTTGTATGTGTGTTGAACGCGGAGACGTTGTCCGTTCGGTGCTTGGATCGGATCTTCCATGATTTGAATCGCCGCGAGTATGACTCCATCAACCGCGTTCTTGTAACGCTTCTGCTTAGCGATCTTCAAGGGTATGAAGATGCACTCCCTCTCTCTTGTTGCTAGCATCTCCTAGATTGACCTTGGTGACACATAGGAAATTTTTGAATTATTACTACGTTCCCCAACAGTGGTATCAGAGCTAGGTCTATGCGTAGATTCTATGCACGAGTAGAACACAAGTAGTTGTAGGCAATGATTTATTCAATTTGCCTACCGTTACTAGTCCTATCTTGATTTGCGGCATTGTGGGATGAAGCAGCCCGGACCGACCTTACACGTACGCTTACGTGAGACAGGTTCCACCGACTGACATGCACATGTTGCAAAAGGGTGCTAGCGGGTGTCTGTATCTCCCACTTTAATTCGATGAAGAGGGTCCTTATGAAGGGTAAATAGCAATTGGCATATCACCTTTGTGGCTTTTGCGTAGGTAAGAAACGTTCTTGCTAGAAACCCATAGCAGCCACGTAAAACATGCAACAACAATTAGAGGACGTCTAACTTGTTTTTGCAGGGTTTGTTATGTGACGTGATATGGCCAAAAGGATGTGATGAATAATATATGTGATGTATGAGATTGATCATGTTGTTGTAATAGGAATCACGACTTGCATGTCAATGCGTATGACAACCGGTAGGAGCCATAGGTGTTATCTTAATTTATTGTATGACCTTCAAGTCAATATATGCGCCATGTAATTACTTTACTTTATTGCTAACCATCATCCATAGTAGTTGAAGTAATAGTTGGCGAGACAACTTCATGAAGACACGATGATGGAGATCATGATGATGGAGATCATGGTGTCATGCCGGTGATGATGGTCATCATGCCGCACCTCAAGGATGAAGATCAAAATTGCAAGATGATATTGGCCATATCATGTCACTTTATGATTTGCATGTGATGTTTATCAAGTTTACATCTTATTTTCTTAGAATGATGGTAGCATAAATAAGATGATCCCTCACTAAAATTTCAAGGAATGTGTTCCCCCTAACTGTGCACCATTGAGAAGGTTCGTTGTTTCGAAGCACCACATGATGATCGGGTGTGATAGATTCTAACGTTCGCATACAACGGGTGTACGCCAGATTTACACACGCAAAACACTTAGGTTGACTTGACGAGCCTAGCATGTACAGACATGGCCTCGGAACATGAGAGACCGAAAGGTCCAACATGAGTCATATGGTAGATGCGATCAACATGGAGATGTTCACCGTTGATGACTAGTCCGTCTCACGTGATGATCGGACACGGCCTAGTCAATTCGGATCATGTATCACTTAGATGACTAGAGGGATGTCTATCTAAGTGGGAGTTCATTAAATAATTTATTAGATGAACATAATTATCATGAACATAGTCAAAAGGTCTTTGCAAATTATGGCGTAGCTTGCGCTTTAGTTCTATTGTTTTAGATATGATCCTAGAGAAAATTTTAGTTAAAAGTTGACAGTAGCAATTATGCGGACTGGGTTCGTAAACTGAGAATTGTCGTCATTGTTGTGCAGAAGGATTATGTCCTTAATGCACCGCTCGGTGTGCTGAACCTCGAGTGTCGTTTGTGGATGTTGTGAACATCTGGCATACACGTTTTGATGACTATGTGATAGTTCAGTGCATAATGCTAAACGGTTTAGAATTGAGGCACCGAAGACGTTCTAGAAACGTCACGGAACATATGAGATGTTCCAAGGGCTGAAATTGGGAATTTAGGCTCGTACCCACGTCAAGAGGTATGAGACCTCCGACAAGTTTCTTAGCCTGCAATCTAAGGGAGAAAAGCTCAATTGTTGAGCATGTACTCAGATTGTCTGAGTACTACAATCGCTTGAATCGAGTGGGAGTTAATCTTCCAGATGAGATAGTGATGGTTCTCTAAAGTCACTGCCACCAAGCTATTATAGCTTCGTGATGAACTATAACATATTAGGGATAGATACGATGATCCTTGAGCTATTCGCGATGTTTGACATCGCGAAAGTAGAAATCAAATAGGAGCATCAATTGTTGATGGTTAGTAAAACCACTAGTTTTAAGAAGGGCAAGGGCTAGAAGAGATACTTCATGAAACAACAAATCAATTGCTGCTCTAGTGAAGAAACCCAAGGTTGAACCCAAACCCGAGACTAAGTGCTTCTGTTATGAGGAACGGTCACTGAAGCAGAACTACCCTAGACACTTGGTAGATGAGAAGGCTGGAAAGGTCGACAAAATTATATTGGATATACATTATATTAATGTGTACTTTACTAGTACTCCTAGTGGCACCAGGGTATTAGATACCGGTTCAATTGCTAAGTGTTAGTAACTCGAAAAAAAGGCTACAGAATAAACGAAGACTAGCTAAAGGCGAGGTGACGATATGTGGTGGAAGTGTTTCCAAGGTTTATGTGATTAAACATCGCACGCTCCCTCTACCATCGGGATTGGTGTTAAACCTAAATAATTGTTATTCACTACTGGAATCAGCTTCTTTGTCGTCCGCCATAGCAGACAGCAATGGCATAGATCTCGGACGGCAAAGCCTTTGCCATCTGCTAGCAGACGGCCAACAGTCCGGCTGAATAGATAATGGCAAAGGCCACTTTGCCGTCTGTTGACAGACGGCAAAGAAACAAAGTTCTTTGCCGTCTGCTGGCAGACGACAAAGAGATGGGTGTCTTTGCCGTCGGTCGAGCAATCTACGGATGGTGAAGCGAGCATCTTTGCCGTCAGCCGAGGTATAACAGACGGCAAAGAATGGGATTAAAATAAAAAAATAAAAATAATGCGGTACAGAAGCCACGCCGCCGTTCATCATTCGTGTCTGTCCATTTCGTGTTTGTGTCCAGTTCATGTCCGTCCGTTCATCATTAGTTTCATGTATGTTGGTCGTGTCCACAGCAGCAATCGGAGTCGAACGGAGACATGGCTGCCCTGTCCGCGCCGGCGGTGCCCTGCTCGCGCCGCCCACCCGCGCCCTACTACTGCCGCTCGCCTGCGCGTAGCTCATAGCGGCCTCCCTGCCCGCACAGGCCCGCAGCGGCCATGCCCTGCTCGTGTCGTCTGCCCCGCTGGTTCCTAGAGAGAGAGGATTCAGAGAGGGGGTGGAGCAGAGGAAGGGAAGGCCGGGGGCCTGCCGGTGCCGGCAGAGGGTTCGCTGGCCAGAGGATCAAGGCTGGTGACCGGTGACTGGATCGTACCTTGTGGCACGTTGTAGCGGGAGAAGAACGGAGCCGAAGGAGGTAGAGCAGAGGAAGGGGAAGCCGGAGGTCTGCCGACAGTGGCGGAGGGTTCGCCGGCCGGAGGACCCGCGGCTAGTGGCTCCGGCAAGAGGACCGGTATGTGGGCGAGCTGGTTGCGCCGATGAGAGAGAGAATGGCTCGAGAGATAGAGACACAGAGAACGTGGGGTGGGGTCGATAAGGGACGAGGGGAAGGGCCCTATGCACGATGGCTTGTCTGTTCATGCGATGCGTGCGAGCGATGCTGAGGGCCCCATGCACGATGGGTGCGTGCGATGCGTGGTTGGGGTGGATGCCCCTGCCATGTCATCGATCCAGGGGAAAAAGGTTCCAACAAATAGGAAATCAGCAGAAGATTTGTGTTTGTTCACCCTATTTCCTTTGACAAAATAGACATGCAAAAATTTAGTAAATTTTCTTAAACTTTTTCCACGTCTTCTAGGACTTATAAACCAATACCGTGCCAAATTTCATATTTTTTTGACCTTGTTTGGATTTTCAAAAAAATCAAAAGGTTGATACATCTGTGTGTTATGCCTTTACCCGCAAAAAAAAGATAGACCACCTCTTCGCCGTCTGCCAGCAGATGGCAAAGAATCTTTGCCGTCCGCTAGCAGACGGCAAAGGAGGGACATTGCCGTCTACTAGCAGACGACAAAGAAGTTGACCTAGCCACGCTGTGCCCCGTGGGGTACACCAGGCTCTTTGCCGTCTGCCTTTTCCTTTTTGCCGTCAGCAGGCAGACGGCAAAGAGCTAACTGATGGCAAAGACTCTCTTTGCCATCAGCTTGTTCTTTGCCGTCTGCTTTACCAAAGCGGACGACAAAGAACCTCTTTGCCATCAGCTGGCGGACGGCAAATAGTTGGCAGATGGCAAAATGCCAGATTCCCGTAGTGATTTGGTGTTTGCGTTGAGCATAGACATGATTGGATTATGTTTATCACAATACGGTTATTCATTTAAGGAGAATAATGGTTACTCTGTTTATGTGAATAATACCTTCAATGGTATTGCACCTAAAATGAAGGGTTTATTGAATCTCGATCATAGTGATACACATGTTCATGCCAAAAGATATAAGATAGTAATGATAGTACCACATACTTGTGGCACTGCCATTTGAGTCATATTGGTATAAAACGCATGAAGAAGCTCTATGTTGATGGACCTTTGGACTCACTCATTTTTTGAAAAATTTGAGACATGCGAACCTTGTCTATTGGTATATGCACATGAAGAAACTCCATGCAGATTGATCATTTAGACTCACTTGATATTGAATCACTTGAGACATGCAATTCATACCACATGGACAAGATTACTGAAAGGCCTCATTTTCAGTGAGATGGAACAAGAAAGCGAAGTAATACATTTTGATGTGTGCAGTCCAATGAGTGCTGAGGCACGTAGTGGACATCGTTATGCTCTTACTTCACAGATGATTTGAGTAGATGCTAAGTATATTTACTTGATGAAACACAAGTCTGAATTATTGAAAGGTTCAAGTAATTTCAGTGTGAAGTTGAAGATCATCGTGACAAGAGGATAAAATGTCTATGATATAATCATAGAGATGAATATCTGAGTTACGAGTTTCATACACAATTAAGACATTGTGGAAATTGTTTCACAACTAATGCCACCTGGAACACCATAGTGTGATGGTGTGTCCGAACATCATAGTTGCACCCTATTGGATGTGGTGCATACCATGATGTCTCTTATTGAACTACCACTATCATTTATGGGTTAGGCATTAGAGACAACCACATTCACTTTAAATAGAGCACCACGTAATTCCGTTGAGATGACACCGTATGAACTATGGTTTAGAGAAACCTAAGCTGTTGTTTCTTAAAAGTTTGGGTCTGCGACGCTTATGTGAAAAGGTTTCGGCCTCATAAGCTCGAACCCAAAGAGGATAAATGCATCTTCATAGGACACCCAAAATAGTTGGGTATACCTCCTATCTCAGATCCGGAAGCAAAAGTGATTGTTTATAGAAACGGGTCCTTTCTCAAGGAAAAGTTTCTCTCCAAAGAATTGAGTCGCAGGATGGTGGAGACTTGATGAGATTATTGAACCATCACTTCAACCAGTGTGTAGGAGGGCGCAGGAAGTTGTTCCTGTGGCGCCTACACCAATTGAAGTGGAAGCTGATGATAGTGATCATGAAATTTTGGATCAAGTCACCACCAAACCTCGTAGGTTGACAAGGGTGCATACAACTTTTGAGTGGTAACCCTATCTTAAAAGTCATGTTGTTGGACAACGGTGAACCTACGACCTATGGAGAAGCGATGGTGGGCCCAGATTCCAACAAATGGCTAGAATCCATGAAATCCGAGATAGGATCCATGTATGAGAATAAAGTATGGACATTGGTGGACCTGCCTAATGATCGGCAAGCCTTTGAGAATAAATGGATCTTTAAGAAGAAGACAGACGCTGAAGGTAATGTCACCATTAAGGAAGCTCGACTTGTCGCTAAGATGTTTTCGGACAAGTTCAAGGAGTTGACTATGATGAGACTTTCTCACCCATAGCGATGCTAAGAGTCTGTTGGAATTATATTAGCAGTTATTGCATTATTTATGAAACCTGCAGATAGGATGTCAAAACATTGTTTCCTCGACGATTTTCTTGAGGATAGGTTGTATGTGATACAACCAGAAGGTTTTGTCAATCGTAAATGATGCTAACAAGTACGCAAAGCACCAGCAATCCTTCTAAGGACTAGAGTAAGCATCTCAGAGTTGGAATATACGCTTTGATGAGATGATCAAATAATTTTGGGTTTGTACAAAGTTTATGAGAAACTTGTATTTCCAAAGAAGTGAGTGGGAGTACTATAGAATTTCTGATGAGTATATGTTGTTGACATATTGTTGATCAGAAATGATGTAGAATTCCTGGAAAGCATATAGGGTTGTTTGAAAAGTGTTTTTTTAATGGAAAACCTGGATTAAGCTACTTGAACATTGAGCATCAAGATCTATAAGGATAGATCAAAAATTCTTAATAGTACTTTCAAATGAGTACATACCATGACAAGATTTTGAAGGAGTTCAAAATAGATTGGCAAAGAAGGAGTTCTTGGCTGTGTTATAAGGTGTGAGTATTGAGTAAGACTCAAGACCTGACAACGACAGAAGAGAGAGAAAGGAAAAAGGCCATCCCCTATGCTTTAGACATAGGCTCTATAGTATGATGTGATGTGTACCACACATGAAGTGTGCCTTGCCATGAGTCAGTCAAAAGGTACAAGAGTGATCCAGGAATGGGTCACAGGACAGCGATCAAAGTTATCCTTAGTAACTAGTGGACTAAGGAATTTTTCTCGATTATGGAGGTGGTAAAAGAGTTCTCTGTAAAGGGTTACGTCAATGCAAACTTTGACACCAATCCGGATGACTCTGAGTAGTAAACCGGATTTGTATAGTGGAGCCGTTATTGGGAATAGTTCCAAATGGTGCATGGTAGCTGCATCTACAAGATGACATAGAGATTTGTAAAACACACATGGATCTTAAAGGTTCAGACCCGTTGACTAATAACCTCTCTCACAAGCAAGATATGATCGAACCCCATGGGTGTTGGATTCATTACATTCACATAGTGATGTCAACTAGATTATTGACTCTAGTGCAAGTGAGAGACTGTTGGAAATATGCCCTAGAGGCAATAATAAATTGGTTATTATTATATTTCCTTGTTCATGATAATTGTCTTTTGTTCATGCTATAATTGTATTAACCGAAACCGTAATTCATGTGTGAATACATAGACCACAATATGTCCCTAGTGAGCCTCTAGTTGACTAGCTCATTGATCAATAGATGGTTGTGGTTTCTTGGCCATGGACATTCGATGTCATTGATAACGGTATCACATCATTAGGAGAATAATGTGATGGACAAGACCCAATCCTAAGCGTAGTTTGTTTGCTAGAGCTTTTCTAATGTCAAGTATCATTTCCTTAGACCATGAGATTGTGCAACTCCTAGATACCATAGGAATGTTTTGGGTGTATCAAACATCACAGCGTAACTGGGTGACTATAGAGGTGCACTGCAGGTATCTCCGAAAGTGTCTGTTGGGTTGGCACGAATTGAGACTCGGATTTGTCACTCCGTATGATGGAGAGGTATCTCTGGGCCCACTTGGTAGTGCATCATCATAATGAGCTCAATGTGACTAATGAGTTAGCCACGGGATCATGCGTTACAGAACAAGTAAAGGGACTTGCCGATAACGAGATTGGACAAGGTATAGGGATATCGATGATCGAATCTCTGGCAAGTAACATATCAATGGACAAAGGGAATTGTATACGGGATTGATTGAATCTCTGACATCGTGGTTCATCCGATGAGATCATCATGGAACATGTGGGAGCCAAATGGGTATCCAGATCCCACTATTGGTTATTTGCCGGAGAGGTATCTCGGTCATGTCTGCATGGTCCCCGAACCTGTAGGGTCTACACACTTAAGGTTTGGTGACGCTAGAGTTTAATGGGAGTAGTATGTGGTTACTGAAGGTTGTCCGCAGTCCCGGATGAGATCCCGGACGTGACAAGGAACTCCGGAATGGTTCAAAGACGATGATCGATATATTGGACGAAGAGTATTGGAGTCTGAAAGTGTTTCGGAGGTACCGGGCTATGGCCAGCATGACCGAAAGGTGTTTCAGGGGGCCCCGGCAAGTGTTGCAAGGCCTCATGGGCAAAGGGGAGGGGGGCAAACCAGCCCACTAAGGGGCTGTGCGCCCCCACACCCTTTCCCACGTTGCTTGGGGAGGTGGGGCACCTCCACCTGGCTTGGTAGGCAAGCCTCCACCTGCTTGGCTTGGGGGGCAAGTCTCCCTAGGGTTTCCCTAGGGAGATCCAATCCGCCCTAGCCGCCGTCCCCCTAGGGGAAACCCTAGGGCACCGCCTCCTCCCCCTCCCCCTATATATAGTGAGGGAGATAGAGGGCAGCCACACCCTGACACGCCCTGGTGCTGCCCTTCCTCTCCTTCCCACACCTCTTTCTCCTCCGTAGTGCTTAGCGAAGCTCTGCCGGATAACCACGAGCTCCATCGCCACCACGCCGTCATGCTGCTTGAGTTCTCCCTCAACTTATCTTCCCCCCCTTACTAGATCAAGGAGGAGCAGATGTCCCCGGGCTATACATGTGTTGAATGCGGGGCGTCATCCGTTCGGTGCTTGGATCGGATCTTCCGCGATTTGAATCGCCGCGAGTATGACTCCATCAACCGCGTTCTTGTAATGCTTCGGCTTAGCGATCTTCAAGGGTATGAAGATGCACTCCATTTCTCTTGTTGCTAGCATCTCCTAGATTGATCTTGGTGACACCTAGGAAAATTTTCAATTATTACTACGTTCCCCAACACTTTTTATGTGGTAAACGTTTGCGCATGGTGGCATAACACAAACAATTTTCAAGAGGAAGTCGTGTGTGATTGTTCATTGATCCAACAATTTTATTCCTAGAAACTGTGTGCGTTGTCTGAGGTCATCGCCCACGGTGTTTTCTCAATAGCCGTTCAGGATAATTGGACAATTATTAATAATCCATTTATTAATCTAATTGACATTACATATTAAGCACACAATATAATTTCATTTTTTATTAAGGAAGTAGGATTTCATAATTGAAATACATCAGAGTACAACATCATATAGCTTCAGCATTCAGCTACCCCATTACACAACTGCACCAACATGAAGTTTCACATGCAGCATCTATAAAATTTCAAAATTAGCATCATAGACGGTACATAGATAGATGAATCTCATCTGGAATACTGCTAAAGCGGAAGGCGAATTTTGAGGAAGACTTCAATATTGAACCGTGGGTGTTGTATGAATACCTTGCTCGCCTCCTGACCATACAGGTGGTTTGAGAGGTAATCATATGTGAACTTCTTTGGAAAGGCCTAAAAACAAGGATATGCATAAATATCTTCTCTAGATTTGAAATGGTGCAAAGGAATAAGAAAGACAAGGTATAAAAGTTAGTACCATGGTATAGTGAACTGATGTATTCTTCATTGTGCAGACAAAGATCTAGTTGTTTTTTGTCACTAATTTCTTTATCCTAACAATCTTTCTAAGTTTCTCGACTTGACTGATATTCATGGACAACTCATTTCCCCATATGCAAAAAGGGTCGAACAGTGGGTCAAAACCTCTGACAGCAAGACCTACATGTGCAAGACCAAATTGTTAAAAAAATCTAAATATTAGAGTGGTTCCTGCAATTTCACAATAACGTGCTATTAGATAAAGGACCATGCATGTGCAAACCTCGATTGTAAACCTCAGTGCTTCCTATTGTTTCCCTGCAACACATATAAGGTAGTTAGTGATCAGGTTAAGTGAGGGTTGGCATGCTATCAGTAAAATATATTGATGAGAAATAAACACATTCCATATTCATCAAAATAATTCTAGCCACATGGAAAAGCCATTTATCTGAACCAAGCATGATTAAGAACTAGGAAATGTAGCAATGTATATGTTTCTTATGTATTAAGTGCAGCCAAATTCGATTTATTCCTCACATGCATATCATCAGAATAATTCTAGCCACATGGAAAAGCCATTTTTCTAAACCAAGCGTAATTAAAAACTAGGAAATATAGCAATTGTATATGTTTCTCACGTATTAAGTGCAGCGAAATTCGATTTAATCCTCACATGCATAATAATACAAAATTGTACCAACAAAAATTGGACATTGAATTGCAGAATTGAACCAAGCAGTTAACTAAACACCACAACAAATGAACCAAACATTAACTGAGCAGCACATTGCACAATATAGCATACTCCTAATAGAAGATCACACATTTAACCAAACCAAGGATGCTTAACAACTTGGAAATATAACCATTGTATCTGTTTCTCATGTATTTAGTACAACCAAATTTTATTTATTTCTCACATGGTAGACAATATCAAAATGCACCCACAATAATTGAATATCACATTATAGAATTTTGCCAAACACTTAACTAAACACCACAAAAAATGAACAAAACATTAACTACACCTCATTGCACAATATATAACATACATGAAGATTAGATAATTAACCAAACCAAACATGCTTGACAACTTGGAAATACATTAAAATTCAATTTAGTCCGCACATGGAAGACAATACAAAATTGCACCCAGAAGAATTGAACATCACATTGCAGAATTGAACCAAACAATTAATTGAACATGACAACAAATTAACAAAACAATTAATAAGTGAGCAACACAATACACGACATATATAACATATACACCAGAGGACCAAATTGCATGGTAAAAGTAGATACGAAAAATCACTAGAACTTCCTAAGGAAGGTAGGAGCAGCACATGCAACGGGTAAACCGAGCATGCTTAAACAGCGTAGCTAGCTAACTGAACATAGGTTCTTATAGTGAGCTAATAAGACAAGCTACTCCTCATCATTGGAGATATCGATGATGATTGGCTCCTTGGACATGGAAGAGGGCGAGGCCTCCACATCGTGGGTGCCCTCCTCGTAGTAGTGAGTTGCCTGAACCGCTCCGGGCACCAAGCTGCTGGCTCTCGAGTTGAGGCCAGACCGGGCATGCTGAGCAAACACCTCGTAGGCACCGATGGTGGCCTCGAGGAAATGCAACAAACTATCGTTTAAAGAAGCCAACCGTGTCGAGGCATCGCCGTGAGAGGCATCCATGGTGGCCTCGATGGTGTCGGTGAGGTGCTCCTCCAAGATCTGGGGGTCAGCATGAATGGCAGCCATCGCGACACTGGCGCGCAAAGTGTCATCAGACACTGTCCCTTATTCATCACTGTGTACGACATGTGAACATCACAAATGATTCATATAGCTTACCTCGTGTGTGATGAGTTTGAACATGCAAATTTTGGTCCTAATTTCCCTGGTTACAGTGGCCATCCATGTCATTGGATAATTTGGGTACACAAAGGAGACTAGAGCACACCCACACTTCTTAATCGAGCAAGTTCAGCAATTAAACAGAGCTAGGTGACCTAAACATTACTCCAACAAATTAAAGACCGTCACTCTTATTTAAAAAAAAGAGTACTACTCTGGCTGGCGCTCGTCGATCTCCGCCGCCTCCTCCATGTCCATCTTGTGCCCAATGATCTCTTGCGGAAGGGGCTCCATGGTATCCGTCACACCATACTCGGCAAGCATCTCCTCATCCGCGTTTGCCATCTCTTTGGAAAAGGATGCCATGAGTTTGGCGTGGGCGGCCACAATCTGGGCTTGGAAGGGCTCCGTCATGGTAAGGTATGCCGCAGAGGAACGACCAGCTACTCGAACGCTCTCGGCAATTGGTAACTCTTTGGCCATGGGTGGCCAACCGTTGTTGGAGAAGCTTCATTCGACTCGTGCAGTGACCGCCCATAGCTGGGCGTGGGCGGCCTCCATCAGGGCTAAGGCCACAGCTGTGGAATGGACAACTGCGGCGCCACTCTCGCGAGTTGCTATCCCCGAGGCAGATGTTGCTACCGCCACCTGAGAAGCAACATCAGCCATTTGGGTTGCCTTGGTCGCCCGATCGCAGATTGCGGCCATGCTCACGCAGCTTGTTAGCACGCGCATGGAGGCTGTGGCCGTGCTCTCGCTAGAGTGGGCCACCGAAGTTGCCCTCACGACGCAGGTCCACATCCCCATCTTCCACTGGCGACAACTGAACAGCGAGCTTGTGTGCTTGACACGCCGGCTATGGACTTTAGCCGATGCACCTTCTCGCGTAAGCCATATGCGTACTATACTCCGATGGTGCTCCAAGATATTTTGTATTGTATCTCACATGGTTGTTGATAATAAACTCTGTGCGATCTACTTGATTTTTTGTCTTGATTTGAAATACTTAATGGGGTCACAACGGCAAAGGAGGGTGTTTGAATTGCTAGAACTTTTATCTGCAGTGAACATGCAACTATTGGTGTGTCGTCAAAAGAATTGAATTATTCAGGGTTCGTTTGGACATTTTTAGACATTAACTTGGTTTCTAGGCATTTTAGGTGCACAATTCAAAATTGAACTACATGCACATGCTCCGGTGCACAAAAATGGGTTGTAAAATCCTATATGTGTCCATGGGTTGATGCTTATGTCCCATGCAAGAAATGGGGATGAATTTCAAACACCATGGCACCGTGGCTTGCCCAAAAATGTTGAGATACTTGCTTTTGTAGATCTAGTAAATCCAAAACTCGTTTAAAATTCATGAACCTTGGAATGCTCTGATGGAATGGCATCAACATGCTGGGGGTAAAAGAATGTCCCATTTGGGGCAGGTTTTGGTATAAGCTTCTCACAGACCAGAACTTCTCACAAGAAGTCTCATGGTTCCGGTAGGGAAATGTGTCACCTTTGTGGACAAAACAATATTCGTCGCCTCTTCTTGCTCTTTTTTTCTGGTGTCAACATAGAACAACAGGAGTGTTGTGTTAAATTTTGGAATTTTTCGGGGTTTGTTTTGACATTTTCATACGTTAATTGAGTTTTCTAGGCATTTATGTGCATAATTCAAATTTTAATTACACGCACATGCTCCAGTGCATAAAAATGTTGAAAAATCAAATGTGTGTCCCTGGTTGCATGCTTAGGTCACATGCAAGAAATAAGAATGAATATCAAACACCATGACACCGTCGCTCGGCCGCTAACATTGAGATACATGGATTTAAAATTATAGTAAATCAAAAATTCGTCTGAAATTCATGAAACTTCACATGATATCATGGAACGGCATCAACATGCCATGGTAAAAATATTATCCCATTTGGGGCAGGTTTGGGTATAAGCTTCTCACGAACTAGAGCTTCTCACGACAAGCCTGGTGGTTTCGGTAGGGAACGTGCCACCTTTGACGATATCCGTTGCCTCTTCTTGATTTCAAAATTATTAGTGTCAAGAAAGAACAACAGGATTGTTGTGTCAAATTTTGGGATTTTTCGGAGTTTGTTTGGACATTTTTGTGCATTAACTGAGTTTTCTATGCATTTATGTGTATAATTCAAATTTGAACTACAGGCACATGCCCCAGTGCATATAAATGCGTTCAAAATTCAAATGTGTGTCCTTGGTTGCATGCTAGGTGCCATGCAAGAAATGTGAATGAATGTCAAACACCTTGCCACCATGCTCGGCCGCTAACATTTAGATACATGGTTCTTAAATTCTAATAAATCGAAAATTCGTCTGTAATTTATGAAACTTGGAATGCTATCATGGAACTACATCGACACGGCATGGTAAAAATATTGTCCTATTTAGTGTATGTTGGGGTATAAGCTTCTCACAACAAGCCTCATGGTTACGGTAGGGAACAATTCACCTTGGTGGACAAAACGATATCCATTGCCTCTTCTTGCTTTCAAATTTTTTCTAGTCTCAACATAGAACAACAGGAGTGTTGTGTTAAATTTTGGAATTTTTGGGGGCCGCTTGGAAATTTTTATGTATTAGCTGAGTTTTCTATGCATTTATGCGCATAATTCAAATTTAAACTACATGCACATGCTCCAGTGCATATAAATTGGTTGAAAAATAAAATGTGTGTCCTTGGTGGCATGCTTTGGTCCCATGCAAGAAATGGGGATGAATGTCAAACACCCTGCCGCTGTCGCTTGGCAGCAAACATTGAGAGACATGGTTTCCAAATTCAAGTAAATCCAAAACTTGTTTGAAATTCATGAAACTTGGCATGCTATCATGGAATGTCATCAACATGCTGGGGTAAAAAAATGTCCCATTTGGGGCAGGTTTTCGTATAGGCTTGTCACAAACCAGAGCTTCTCAGAAGAAGTCTCATGGTTCCGGTAGGGAAACGTGTCACCTTTGTGGACAAAACAATATTCGTGGCCTCTTCTTGCTCTCATTTTTTTCCTGGTGTCAACATAGAACAACAAGAGTTTCATGTTAAATTTTGGAATTTTTCGGGGTTCGTTTGGACATTTTTATACGTTAACTGAGTTTTCTAGGCATTTATGTGCATAATTCAAATTTGAACTACATGCACATGCTCCAGTGCATAAAAATGTTGAAAAATCAAATGTGTGTCCCCGGTTGCATGCTTAGGTCAAATGCAAAATGAGAATTAATGTCAAACACCTTGACACCGTTACTCGGCCGCTAACATTGAGATACATGGTTTTAAAATTATAGTAAATTGAAATTTCGTCTGAAATTAATGAAACTTGTCATGATATCATGGAACGACATCAACATGCCATGGTAAAAATATTAACCCATTTGTGGCAGGTTTGGGTATAAGCTTCTCACGTACCAGAGCTTCTCACAACAAGCCTGATGGTTTTGGTAGGGAACGTGCCACCTTTGATGATATCCGTTGCCTCTTCTTGCTTTCAAAATTTTCTCATGTCAACACAGAACTACACGATTGTTGTGTCAAATTTTGAGATTTTTCAGGGTTTGTTTGGACATTTTTGTACATTAACTAAGATTTCAATGCATTAATGTGCATAGTTCAAATTTGAACTACAGGCACATGCTCTAGTGCATATAAATGCGTTCAAAACTTAAATGCGTGTCCTTCATTGCATGCTTAGGTGTGCAAGAAATGGGAATGACACCTTGCCACCGTGCTAAGCCGCTAACATTGAGATACATGGTTTTTAAATTCTTGTAAATTGAAAACTCGTCTACAATTTATGAAACTTGGCATGCTATCATGGAACGACATCGACATGGCGTGGTAAAAATATTGTCCTATTTAGGGTAGGTTGGGGTATAAGCTTCTCACAACAAGCCTCATGGTTATGGTAGGGAACGATTCACCTTGGTGGACGAAACGATATCCGTCGCCTGTTCTTGCTTTCAATCTTTTTCTAGTTTCAACATAGAACAACAGGATTGTTGTGTTAAATTTTGGAATTTTTGGGGGTCGCTTGGACATTTTTATGTATTAGCTAAGTTTTGTATGCATTTATGTGCATAATTCAAATTTGAACTACATGCACATGTTCCAGTGCATATAAATTTGTTGAAAATCAAATGTGTGTCCTTGGTGGTATGCTTTGGTCCCATGCAAGAAATGGGAATGAATGTCAAACAGCCTGCCACTGTCGCTCGATACCAAACATTGATATACATGGTTTCAAGCAAATCCAAAAACTAGTTTGAAATTCATGAAACTTGGCATGCTATCATGGAATGGCATCAACATGTTGTGGTAAAAGAATTGTCCCATTTGGGGCAGGTTTGGGTATAAGGTTCACATACCAGAGATTCTAACAACAAGCCTCATGGCTTCGGTAGGGAATGTGCCTCAGTGGATGAAAGAACATTCATTGCCTATTCTTATTTTCATTTTTTTCCTAGTGGCAACAAAGAGAAACAGGAGTGTCGTGTTAAAATTTGCAATTTCGGGGTTCGTTTGGACATTTTTATACATTAACTGAGTTTTCTAGGCATTTTATGTGCATAATTCAAATTTGAACTGCATGCAAATGCTCTAATGCAGAAAAATGGGTTGACAAATCAAATGTGTTTCCTTGGGTGCATGCTTAGGTCCCATGCAAGAAATGGGAATTAATTTCAAACACCAGGCGCTGCTGCTTGCCGGCCAAATGTTGAGATACTTTGTTTTAAAATTCTAGTAAATCCAAAACTCATATAAAATTCATGAAACTTGGCATGCACTACTGCAGGATGCTGCTAACGCGACACTACAATCGGAGACCCTTCGACGAAACTATGGGCGGTGCAATAATCGCAAACGGTGATGTAAAAAACCGTCAAAAAAGATGCAAAAAGTTTGCGAAGACAGATGCATCGAACACGGTTCCAAATTTAGTTGTGTGTGCGATGAGGGGCATACGGTTCAGTTCAATGAACTGTTTGCGATGAAGCAAAATTACAGAAACGGGAAGCCTGATGAAGGTGTGTGCGATATACATCATACGTTTCACTTGGATGAACAGTTTGTGATTAGGCAACACAAAAGAAATGGTCAACCAGATCAAGGTGCGTGCGATATACGGCATATGGTTCACTCGGATGAACTGTTTGCGTTGAGCCAAGAGAACAGAAATGTTTCAATTTAGGAAGATGTGTGTGATACGCGACAAATAGGTCCGTAATCAGAAATGTGTGCGAAGACCGATAATAACACAGGCGATTGCTGCTAATAAGACGTGTGTGTTGTGCGTTGGGATTGCATACATAACAACAACATATATATATATATATATATATATATATATATAGACAAACACACACACACACACACACACACACACAATCTCTCCTCTCTCTCTTATAAGGACATGGTTGCATAACCAATTAAATATCCAATTACATACATGGCTACTACACACATGAAATTTGCACACACCAAAGTAAACTATTACCTGCATAATTACATAGGTGGCTACTACACACATGAAATTTCCACACACCAAAGTAAAATATATATTCCATGAATGATTAACTAGGATAAACAATCATCTGATCATCATCTACTTCCTATGATGCTTGCTCTGCTTATGGCTCGATCAGGTCTCGTCGATTTGGGTAACGAGGCACTTCCTCATGTCAACGATCCACCTGTGCATCTTGTAGCACGTGTACACGCTCTTGGCTGCGAACCTGATGTAAGGTTCATCCAGTTGCTGCATCCAGGCCCCGTGCCAGGACACGAGATGTGTTTTGTTGGCTTCCTGCTTCATCTTTTTGTAGTATGGGTCGATGATGGCCAACGCGAGTTCAACCATAGAGTCCTTCTTCGTGCTGCCCCAGACCCTGTAGTTCTTGCGGATTTGGACAAGGTTCTTGTAGGCCAAGCCCGTAACCCTGAGCACTTTTACATAGTCGGTGGTTTCCACTGTAGCAAACTTGTAGTCGGTGTTGTTGACAAACCTGGTGAAATGGCCGCAAGGCTCTGTGGACATGCGGTAGTTGACGAGGACATCAATACCATTGTTACACCCACAGCCCCTGCTGCTATACATACTGGACCAATTACTAGAGCTCGCGCACGCCAACTAAATTACCAGGTACTTTCGTTTCTTGGTAATGATTCTAATGTTCATAAGAATATGATGCTGCCTAAATTGGATACATTTGTTTTGCTTACAAATGAAGGGCCTAGCTTGGAGAAGGATGAACATTGGAGCAAGAGAAAGCATGGAGATGATGGCATGCGCAAGGGGAACAAGAACGGAGTTACGAGTGATGATTTCAGGTCTTTGAAGCCACCATAACGAGTGCATGAAGCCTTGGACGAAATATACAAGATGCCACTTCATAAATTTCGTCCAGAGGCTATTATAGGTGCTGCGTCACCTTTTTATTGGGCCAGGCCCATGTAATTTCGAAATACATTAGTATAGGCTATTTTTAGAGTCCGTATGTGTGGGGAAACAAGAGATAGGGTTGATTTCGGACCCCTCCACCAAGGGCCACGAAATTCCCCCTCTCTTCCTCCATATATACAGCCCTTAGGGCACCATTTAGACTTTTGGTTTTGTTTAGATTAAAGTTTGCCATAGCTGCAACTTTGCGTACTTCATTTGTGTTCAACTACCAGACAAAGGCGTCACAGAACCCCACCTTGATCAATAAAGCTTTCATCTTATATTCGCAATATCCAGATTGCAATCTCAGTTTCTTGCTTGTTCTTCGTTTGCTCGCAGGAAACAGACCCTCGTGGTCAGGTTGATCATGCTCCTGCGTGGTCAATAACCTCTCGGAATTGGTTAGCGATTGCTAAGGCGCGACGTCCTCGCACGTTCGTAGTCGGATCGTCAAAGTCGACTTCCACCAAACCGAGATCCATCATCTCATCGAAAGACGAGACACCTCCGCCTCTATCAAGTGGTATCAGATTTCCAGGTTGCTCGGTGAGATTTTACAGTTTTTCGTAGTTTAGACCGAGTCTTTTCTTCATACCTATAGTGCACGAAAAAGCCAAAAAAATAGGGTTAGTTCATCATATCCGAACCAGTCTGAGCCATTGCATAATCTTTTTAGGGTTTTGCTTTGTTGAATTTGTGGTTGCATCGTCGTGTCTAGTTGCTGGTCTTAGAGTCTAGTCTTTTAGAGTTTCGAGTTCTGGTCATTAGTTGTCACGCCGCCGCCGCACCATCATCATCGCCCCTGCCATCTACCACCACCGCTTATCCGCCACCGCTTCGAATCCGTATCCATATACCACCACCGCTGTCATATACCACCACCGCTGCCATCTACCACCATATATCCACCACCAATCTGAGTTCTTGTCATATCAGGTTTGTTTTTGAGATCCATCTAGATTCTGATTCGTGTTTCCTTGCCGGAGTAGGTTTCGAAAAAAAAATCCAGAAACCACCCTCCGTTTAGGCCCAAAACTTTCCGAAAATGCACTTGTCAAAAAATTTTCTGGCTATCCTATTTTTCGGTGTTTCTAAGCGTATTGAGACAGTCGCTGTTATAGAAAGTTTTTTTTGACCCGTTTCCAGTTTTTGGGTCCGGGCAGTCGAAAAAAAAAGTGGTCAAAAAAATTTCGTGCACATCCTGTCAGTTTGACCTGGGAAGAGTTTTGAGACACTCGCCATTATAGTGATTTTTCGCAAAAAAAAAGCAGCGCAAAAAAAGAAAAAACAACGCAAAAAAAGAGCCAAAAAAATCCAGAGTGTGCTTTTCCCTTGTTTACGTGCAGCGCCGTGATTTTGTTAGTGTTCTAGGCTCGCGTCTCTAGTACAGTCTAGCCTAGGACCAGCACAGTACCGTCGTTGAGCGTTTATTCAACTTTGCATCTCTGAATTGATTATTGCTGATCCTTTTTTGCTACCATATTATAAGCCTTCCCAGCTCCACATACATCTACGTCGTGCATTTGACTCTCCCTGGTAATCGCTCTATCCAAGCTTTGAGAGTTTTGACTACAACGGTTGCCGATCACCACCTGCTGCTGGGTAAGAACTGGTAAGAATTTGAGATTTTCTTGACGGGTTTGTGATACACCACCACCACTTCTTAGTAGTCTGTAGGATCATATTCTTGTGTGTTTCTATTTGCTACTAACCATGGTAGGATCACAAGCCGATGAGACTGATTGGGAGAACCTGACGAACAAACAGCTACATGATAAATTTCAGCAAATGATGAGTGGACAGGTGCAAGATGTGCTAAACAGATTTGACGAGGCCATGGAGAAGATAGATGGCATTGAGAAGACGTTCGAAACAAAGCTTGATAGCAAGTTTAATGAATTGCTCGCGTGTTTTCCACCACCGCCGCCGACTGCACCTATCGCACCTCTGCAACAACAACAACGCCTCCTTCCGAATCAGTATGGACGAGCGAAGCATGTTCCTATTGAGGATGGCCAAACTTCTGGTGCTGCTATTCCTGTTGTTGATGCTTCTTTGGCTCGTGCAACTGCTGCTGCTGGTACCCAGGAGGATGATGAGTATGCGGGCGATTATGATGATGAGGTTGATCAAAATCGGAACTACGTGCAGCCACCAGCACCACCACCAGCAGGTCGACCTCAGGTATATATTCGTAATGGTAGGCCTGCACCACCACCTCAGGTACGAGATGATGTCCATATTCCTAAACTGAAATTGAATATTCCACCATTTGAGGGTAGATATGTTCCTGATATATATCTTACTTGGGAGTTAGAAACTGAACAACATTTTACATGTTTACAATATCCCGAGGAGAGACGGGTTGCTGTTGTTGTTTGTGCTTTCACTAGTTTTGCATGTGTCTGGTGGTCTGAACATTGTAGATTATATCCTATTCCAACTACTTGGGCTGCTTTGAAAACTGCTATGCGTACGCGTTGGGTTCCACCATATTATCAACGTGAATTGCTTCAAAAATTGCAGCGTTTAAGACAAGAGAAAAATTCTGTAGAAGAATATTATCAGGAATTACAAACTGGCATGATTCGATGTGGTATTGTTGAGGAGAATGAAGCTATGCTTGCACGTTTTCTGGGTGGATTAAATAGAGAGATTCAGGCCATTCTAGACTATAAGGAGTATACTAATATCGCTCGTTTATTCCATCTTGCTTGTAAAGCTGAACGTGAAGTGCAGGATCGACAAGCATTGGCACGAACTAACTTTTCTGCAGGCTGACCTTCATCATGGACACCTCGTGCATCTTCTACTTCAACTGCACCAGCACCTCAATCAGGTGCCTCCTCCAGCCGTGATACAAGAAAACAGGCACAACCACCATTATCTGCCAAGAGCGCACCTGCCGGGCCTGCATAGAGTTCTTCTTCTTCCATAGCATCAACAGGGCACACAAGTGATATTATTTGTCGTCGTTGTAAGGGAGGAGGTCATTATGCGAGAGAATGCAAATCTCAGCGTGTGATGATTGCTACCAAGGATGGTGGGTATGAGTCTGCGAGTGACTATGATGAGGAGACTTTGGCTCTTATTACACGTGAAGAACATGGTGGAGATGATTCTGATCATGAGACGCAATACATGGCTCCTGAAGACGCTGACAGGTATGAATGTTTAGTTGCTCAACGTGTTTTGAGTGTGCAGGTCACACAAGCTGAGCAAAATCAGAGGCACAATTTGTTCCATACCAAGGGAGTTGTGAAGGAATGTTCTGTGCGCGTCATAATAGACGGAGGGAGCTGCAACAACTTGGCTAGCATGGAGATGGTGGAGAAGCTTTCTCTCACCACAAGACCACATCCACAGCCTTACTACATCCAATGGTTCAACAACAGCGGCAAGGTTAAGGTAACACATACTATTCGTGTGCATTTTAGTATCTCTACATATGCTGATTATGTTGATTGTGATGTGGTACCTATGCAAGCATGTTCCTTATTACTTGGTAGACCATGGCAATTTGATAAAAATTCTGTACACCATGGTAGAAACAATCACTATACTCTTGTTCATAAGGATAAAAATATTACTTTGCTTCCTATGACTCCTGATTCCATTTTGAAAGATGATATTAATAGAGCCAATAAAGCAAAACAGGAGAAGAATAAGAGTGAAAATCAGATTGTGGCAAAAGAATTTGAGCAACAAATGAAGCCTAATAATAAACCATGTAGTGTTGCTTCTGAAATTAAATTGAAAAGTGCATGTTTATTTGCCACCAAATCTGATATTGATGAGCTAGATTTCAGCAAATTTGTTTACTATGCTTTTGTGTGCAAAGAGGCATTATTTTCATTCGAGGACGTGCCTTCCTCTTTGCCTCCTGCTGTCACTAACATTTTGCAGGAGTTCGCTGATGTCTTTCCACAAGACGTGCCACCGGGATTACTGCCTATTCGAGGGATTGAGCATCAGATTGACTTAATTCCCGGTGCTTCACTGCCAAACCGTGCACCATACCGTACCAATCCAGAGGAGACAAAGGAGATTATGCGTCAAGTACAAGAGCTTCTCGACAAAGGTTATATACGCGAATCCCTTAGCCCTTGTGCTATTCCTATTATTCTAGTGCCGAAAAAGGATGGTACATCACGTATGTGTGTTGATTGTAGACGCATTAATAATATTACTATTCGTTATCGTCATCCTATTCCTAGGCTAGATGATATGCTTGATGAATTGAGTGGCTCTACAATATTCTCCAAAGTTGATTTGCGTAGTGGATACCATCAAATTCGTATGAAATTGGGAGATGAATGGAAAACAACATTTAAAACTAAGTTTGGATTATATGAGTGGTTAGTCATGCCTTTTGGGTTAACTAATGCACCTAGTACTTTCATGAGATTAATGAACGAAGTTTTACGTGCTTTCATTGGACGATTTGTGGTAGTTTACTTTGATGACATATTGATTTATAGCAGAACTTTGGAGGAACATTTGGAACATTTACGTGTTGTTTTTATTGCTCTACGTGATGCACGTTTATTTGGTAACCTTGGGAAGTGCACCTTTTGCACCGACCGAGTGTCTTTTCTTGGCTATGTTGTTACTCCACAGGGAATTGAAGTTGATAAAGCCAAGATTGAAGCTATTGAGAGTTGGCCGCAGCCCAAAACGATCACACAAGTGAGGAGTTTTCTTGGCCTCGCTGGATTCTATAGGCGTTTTGTGAGAGATTTCAGCACCATTTCAGCACCTCTCAATGAGCTTACAAAGAAGGATGTGCCTTTTGTTTGGGGTACCGCACAGGAAGAAGCCTTCACGGTATTGAAAGATAAGTTGACACATGCTCCTTTACTCCAACTTCCTGATTTTAATAAGACTTTTGAGCTTGAATGTGATGCTAGTGGAATTGGATTAGGAGGTGTGTTATTACAAGATGGCAAACCTGTTGCATACTTTTTTGAAAAATTGAGTGGGCCTAGTCTGAATTATTCTACTTATGATAAAGAATTATATGCTCTTGTTCGGACTTTAGAAACATGGCAACATTATTTATGGCCCAAAGAATTTGTTATACATTCTGATCATGAATCTTTGAAACATATTAAAAGTCAAGCTAAACTGAATCGTAGACATGCTAAATGGGTTCAATTCATTGAGACTTTCCCTTATGTCATTAAACACAAGAGGGGAAAAGAAAATGTTATTGCTGATGCATTGTCTCGTCGCTATACTATGCTGTCACAACTTGATTTCAAAATATTTGGTTTGGAGACCATCAAAGATCAATATGTGCATGATGCTGATTTTAAAGATGTAATGCAGAATTGTAAAGAAGGAAGAATGTGGAACAAGTTTATCGTTAACGATGGATTTGTGTTTCGTGCTAACAAGCTATGCATTCCAGCTAGCTCCGTTCGCCTTTTGTTGTTGCAGGAGGCGCATGGAGGAGGATTAATGGGACACTTTGGCGTGAAGAAGACGAAGGACGTACTTGCTACACATTTCTTTTGGCCAAAGATGAGACGGGATGTTGAGCATTTTATTGCTCGTTGCACTACATGTCAAAAAGCTAAATCACGACTCAATCCTCATGGTTTATATATGCCTTTGCCTGTACCTAGTGTTCCTTGGGAGGATATATCTATGGACTTTGTTTTAGGTTTACCTCGAACAAAGAAGGGGAGGGATAGCATATTTGTTGTCGTGGATAGATTCTCGAAAATGGCACACTTTATACCATGTCATAAAAGCGATGATGCTGTTAATGTTGCTGATTTGTTCTTTCGTGAAATTATTCGCTTGCATGGTGTGCCAAATACTATTGTTTCAGATCGTGATACTAAATTTCTTAGCCACTTTTGGAGATGTTTATGGGCTAAGTTGGGGACTAAACTGCTTTTTAGTACTACTTGTCACCCCCAAACTGATGGACAAACTGAAGTAGTCAATAGAACATTGTCTACTATGCTTAGGGCTGTTTTGAAGAGTAATAAGAAAATGTGGGAGGAATGCTTGCCTCATATTGAATTTGCTTATAATCGTTCATTGCATTCTACTACTAAGATGTGCCCTTTTGAAGTTGTGTATGGTTTCCTACCTCGTGCACCTATTGATTTGTTGCCTCTTCCATCTTCGGAGAAGGTTAATTTTGATGCTAAACAACATGCTGAATTGATTTTAAAAATGCATGAGTTAACTAAGGAAAACATTGAGCGTATGAATGCCAAATATAAACTTGTTGGAGATAAGGGTAGAAAACATGTTGTGTTTGCACCTGGAGATCTTGTTTGGTTACATTTGCGTAAGGATAGATTTCCTGATTTGCGCAAATCAAAGCTCATGCCACGTGCTGATGGTCCCTTTAAGGTGTTAGAGAAAATAAATGATAATGCATATAAACTTGAGCTGCCTGCAGATTTTGGGGTTAGTCCCACTTTTAACATTGCAGATTTGAAGCCTTATTTGGGTGAGGAAGATGAGCTTCTGTCCAGGACGACTTCATTTCAAGAAGGGGAGGATGATGAGGACATCAATACCATTGTTACACCCACAGCCCCTGCTACTATACATACTGGACCAATTACTAGAGCTCGCGCATGCCAACTAAATTACCAGGTACTTCCGTTTCTTCGTAATGATTCTAATGTTCATGAGAATATGATGCTGCCTAAATTGGATACATTTGTTTTTCTTACAAATGAAGGGCCTAGCTTGGAGAAGGATGAACATTGGAGCAAGAGAAAGCATGGAGATGATGGCATGCGCAAGGGGAACAAGAACAGAGTTACGAGTGATGATTTCAGGTCTTTGAAGCCACCATAACGAGTGCATGAAGCCTTGGACGAAATATACAAGATGCTACTTCATAAATTTCGTCCAAAGGCTATTATAGGTGTTGCGTCACCTTTTTATTGGGCCAGGCCCATGTAATTTCGAAATACATTAGTATAGGCTATTTTAGAGTCTGTATGTGTGGGGAAACAAGAGATAGGGTTGATTTCGGACCCCTCCACCAAGGGCCACGAAATTCCCCCTCTCTTCCTCCATATATACAGCCCTTAGGGAACCGTTTAGACTTTGGGTTTTATTTAGATTAAAGTTCGCCATAGCTGCAACTTCGCGTACTTCATTTGTGTTCAACGACCAGACAAAGGCGTCACAGAACCCCACCTTGATCAATAAAGCTTTCATCTTATATTCGCAATATCCAGATTGCAATTTCAGTTTCTTGCTTGTTCTTCGTTTGCTCGCAGGAAACAGACCCTCGTGGTCAGGTTGATCGTGCTCCCGCGTGGTCAATAACCTCTCGGAGTTGGTTAGCGATTGCTAAGGCGCGACGTCCCCACACGTTTGTAGTCGGATCGTCAAAGTCGACTTCCACCAAAGCGAGATCCATCATCTCATCGAAAGACGGGACACCTCCGCCTCTATTAGTAGTGGTAGATGAGGACATGATGGCGTATGCACAACTGGGTGACGGCAACCTTCTGATCTATGTTTGTACGACCGGTGTTGTACTGGAGGTCGATGCCGACCACCTTGTACTTGTCTCGAGCAAGCAGCTGCTCAACGGTGTTGATGTAGTTGTCCACCACGGCCGGGTGAATGGTGTACATCACCAAGAGATTGGTCTCCCTCGTGTGGGTCTCCACTTTATGCTCGCTGAAGCCCATTAGAGTGCCGCTAGACATCCCCTCTCTATGTGTCATCGTGGGTGTGCTTGTTGTGTTGTGGGGCGCGATCGAAAGGTTGAAGAGACTAAGGTTATAATGGCCGCGGAAATTAAAGGGGAAGCCAGACGGCCTGGAATATCGGCATGCCCTGATGGCAGTCCTAATTTACAGCGCCTAACTCCATCGTGCCGCACGTAACTGCATCGCATGGCAACGCGCGTGGTGCAACCGCATGCATATGGGCCCCCCGACGTGATCGTGTGCAGGCCCAACAGCTGGCAGAGCACGTGCGAAGGGGCGCGAGCAGAGCACTCTATGGTCACCTCAACAGCAAGCAACCATATATTTGCGTATAGCAGTTGAACATGCAAGGAAAAGCTATCCACAAGCCGAGCAAGCCGCCGGACGCAAGCAGAGCGCGCCGCGGCACCTAACAGCCAGCACAGCATGCTATGGCGCCTAACAGTGAGAAGAGCTTGCCGAGGGACGCGAGCAGAGGCCGGCACAGTGATACATGGCAAATAAGATGAACTATGCGAGCGATGTCGGAGACATCAAGCACGAATCAGATGAGAGTTACGTGTGCGGTATGAGGCATACAGTTGATCCATCCGAGCTGTTTATGATGGAATAAGCCATGTGTATTATGGGCAAACGCTTGCTGGTATATAATCATCTATGATTGATGAATTCATCGCTGACGGGTTACCTAGTGCGGTTCATGTGCGATGTGATATGCTCTATCTGCAGAATGTCTATGCTCCTTGTACAAAAGAACTCCGTATATATACTTGTAACATGATATGACTGCAATATCAAATTAAATATCCAATTACGTTATATAACAAATAGCATAAATATTGCAAGGTTAAAATTCAAAGATTACAATGCCCAAATTCAAACATTGCAAACCTCATCATTTCTGCGAAGGGATCAACCGCTGACAAGTCATGTATGTGTTTGACACAATGACTTCTAGTTACTCTGTCATTTGCTCTTCCAATACAAAGTTTAGGTTTTTTGGATCCTCTTCCATTCTACAGTACCTGTCGGCTCTGATAAACATGCCATTCATCTTTGCTAATTAAATGCGTGTTCAACCTAAGTACCCTCAACACCCTTGCTCTGGCAAGAAAGAACCTAGCGAGTGTAGTCTGCGGTAAGGTTCCTTAGTAGGAGTTCAAAGTAATATTTGAGAGATGCAGATCCAGGCATTCGATGTGATTGTTGTTATAAACGTTATCCACCTCTGGGCCTATTATTATCTGTAAAAGAAGAGAATGTCTTAGTGCCTACATGCAGTTTTGAACACTACTACACGCCTATTTGGTTTGCAGGATTTGTAAAATGCAACAACATGCCATCTTTGATCTGAAATGATTAACATGGGCCTTTGATTACAATCTAGAAAAATGTAGCCTTCTTCACAAGACGTTGGATTGGATGAATAAAATCCCTAAGAAAACTAGTACAATGAATCCAAAGGAGAAATGTCGGCGTCCTAGATATGGGGGTATCCAGCCCTGCCTGCCTGTGGCCCACCACATGGCTCCATCGACGGCCTGGTACGGCCCAGCTTCAGCATTAACAATGCAAGACCCTCGCGAGGGGCCAAACCTCATGAGGCGGGCGATGCCAAGACCCCCAAGGGGATCGGCCTCCCCAGGCTGGCACCTGAGGGGCAGAGAGTTCTATGCAAGGTTCACCTCATCAGGCTCAGCTGACGTGAGCCATGATGACCAAGGCTAGGCGGGCGCAGAGCACAGGTTTCCTCTTTGGTGCAAGGGAGGCAAGCCACAGGCACGGAGTCCCGAGGAATCAGCCAAAGGTTTCCATTCTGGTGCAACGAGACCAAGACCGCCAGGACGAGGTCATTGGCGAGCCCACCGCAGCGTCACGACCAGCGGCTTTTCACAGGCGAAGACTACTTTTGTGAGGAAAGGTTGTACTACTTGTCCCCTTTCAAATCTGGCCATTATGGGATCCCTTCCCGTTAACATTTGGGAAGAGGACCAAGGCCACTATAAATAGGACTAGCCACCACCATAGAAGGAGGGACAAGACAAGTCGAACTAGCTCACACCACACCAGCTCAAGAACACCTCACCTCCCGAGGCCAGTTCATCCATTGTACTAGTTCTTCCTTAGCCCTCTGAGGCAATCCACCAAAGTGCTAGAGTAGGGTATTACACCGCAAGGTGTCCCAAACTAGGATAAATTGTTGTGTCTCTTTGTCTCTTTCAACTTGATGCGCTGGGCTTAGGAGGAGCGCGGGTAGGCAGGCTGGATAGGTTGAGATCTCCGCACGCACCTCAGACTTCAAACCTCTCAAGGGTTTGCGGATCCCTTAATCCGACAAGAAATGCTTATGGAATGTAACCATATGAACCAAGCAACAAATATGGGGTGGGGTGTGTATGTCCTGAAATCCTCCAAAATTCCTTCAGAAATCGTTGTACAATGTCATTGTAAACTTGGGAAAATGTGCAAAAAATTGAACTCCCTTATGGTTAACATTTAACAGGAAAGGAACATCACCTCGATATACAGCTCCTTCAGGCACGGAAAGCATCTCAGGCAACTGAAAACTTGGTCCAGGTTGGGACCAACAGATTCTAGTGCCAAGACCTTCACTATGCCTAGAATTTGGGCGAAGCTTTGCTGGATGACAGACGAACATACATCTTCAAAACTAGAAATAATGTTGTACCTTAGAGTAGTAGTATTTGACAGAATAGTAGCCCACCCTGTCAATTTTGGTGCAGAAATGACAGTGATTCTACTTGGACCTTGTTGATAAACTACAAGTAAGCTCTCAAGTGAAGGTGTGTCCACAATGAACATATTGTGGTCCACCTTTGTCATCTCTCGTTGCAGCACCAGAAACACACATAAATAGTCCGGAGAGTCCTGGAGGTGTTATGGGAGGTACTCGACCACGTCATTGCCTGAAGATGAAAGAACTCGAGTGCCGTACAGCTGCGAAGCGGGCGCTCCATGTCATCCTTTGGGATGCAGACGCCAACAAGCTCGAGGTGCTTTAGTCGTGGTAGAAAAAGAGCGGGCGTGTCATTAAGGGGGGGGGATGGCAGTTCATGAACTTGGCAAGGCACAACATGGGCGCGAAGCGGAGCGCGAACATTGGCAGCGAGCCCATATGCCCATTATTAAAACTAAGCCCCGCCAACATCTCCAACGGCGACAACCTCTGGGTGCAGCTAACGCCGCAGGAGCATGCTTACACTGACCATGGATCGTAGGTGAACCAGGGTGCATCTGCCAACAGGACTCTCAGGACGACGGATCCCCCGCAGGAGCGCGAAGGACGTTGGGAGCGGCGCAGGGGGAGCCCGGCAGCAGGGCCCTCCTCGCACCGCATGGAGCAGGGCCCTGCCTGGAGGTAGGTTCTCTGCCGGGAAAGGCGCCGGTGAGCCGTTCTCCTCGGTGGGGGGCCTACGGTCGTCCCCTTGGCCCCTTGGTCTTGTCCTGGTTTCCGGTCTCCCCAACGGTGGTCAAGGGTCACGCACAGCGGGGTCCTCGTCGGGCGACATGAAGCAAGTCTCCGCCCTGTGAAGGTCTCCGCTCGTGACACTCTCACGTAATAATGAGTGGGGCTGTACACGCCCCGGAGTCTCCTGAGTGCCGCCCTGGGGCCTCACGAGGGCTCCCGCCCATGTCCTAGTGGAAGCACCATGGTCCGTGCAGGCCATCGACACTGTCCCCAATGAGTATGCCCAGCCAGTGGAAGCACTTAGCTCCGCGCTGGTGAGAAGACTGAAGACTAGCTAGATGCCGGACGCGGCCATTTGCTTTTGCCTTCCTTTTTGTACTTGCTCGTCGACTTCTTGAAGCAGTTTGTTTTTCATGCATTCATAAAAATGGGGGGAATTTTCCCGTTTGGTGTCGCTCTCTTGCCTTTAGTTCTTGTGTTCTGTTTGGAGCTCATGACTGTTGCCCTGCCCTCAAGCGCCTCGCAAGTGGGGGCTGAGTACGGTGCACGCGCTACTGCAAATCTCCCCCAGGGGGCTCAAGGGTGCGGCCGCCCCGCGCTCCCACCTCGCCACGGTCTGGCAGTTGGCTCCTCACGAGGCACTCTACGGTAGGCCAGCAGGCCCCTCGGGAGGCATAGAACCTCGCGAGCTCGCGGCGGGCTTGCCTCAGGAGAAGGAGCGCGGCCATGACACCAAGCCTCAATCGAGAGCCACAAAACCAAAGATAAGTCATAAACAACTACCTCGCTCACCGAACCGCCGCCCTGCGGGGCTCCGCTCCAGGCGCTACTTCAAAAACATTTCACAATCTCATACATCATAAGGGGCACCCCCTTTTCAAAATGCTCTCACAAGAATGCGTTCAAGTTTTCGTCATACAGGTCAAAGCAAAAGAAACACGGTCCTAGCTGGATGCGCCTTCTTCATCGCTCCCATCCGCGCTGCTTGCACCGTAGCTGCCATCTTCCTCGTCATCACCACCCGCGTCAGCTTCTTCGGCCGCGAGCCGTGTCGTCCTCAGGAGTCAGTTCCTTCACCAAGGCGTCCACATGGCCATCCACCCACTTGGCGAGCTTGTCTTTGGTGGCCGTAGGCACGGGGGCTAGCATGATTCCGAAATCAAAGTGGGAATCAGTTCAGGAGGTTGCTGAAGATGCGTGAGAGTGCACGCCCGAGGAGGCCCCGACTCCTCTCCTCAACAAGTTGGCGAGCTTTCGCGACATGATCTTCTAGGCAGGTCACGATACCAGTGAAGAAGTTGAGATGGCTGGCGCAGTCGCTCTCGTGCGGGTGAAGAGCGCTCTCGTCAGAAATGGCACCCAAGGCATTGTTGGCTCTGACGCGCAAACCTTGGAGCATGGAGCCGTGCTCGTGTTCCAATGTCAGGCAGTGGCTCTTTTTACTCAAAGGTTCCTTCAGGAGGGAGTCGGTGTCTTTGACTTGCTTCCGGAGATATGATATCTCGGCACAGGCAGAATTCAGGGAAAATTCGGAGGAAGTCAGGGCTTTCTGGGCAGCGCTCTCACGCTGCTCCACAAACTGCAGCTATGCCTTCAGGGCGGAGGTCCAGCCCTCAATCTCGGCCCCGAGCAGCTCCAGATCCAGGCGGTGCCTCTCAGCCAACTCAGCACCACCTTCGCCACCCTCTCCTCCACCTCCAGCTGGACCTGAGCTTCTCGAGCGGTGATGGCGTCCTCAGCCGCAGTGGCCTGCCGCTCCCTCACCTCCATCCTCTCCAATGCCAGGCTGTGCTCCACTGTCTCCAACGTCAAATCTTCATGGCGCCTCAGGAGCTCCGCCTCAGCAAGGGCCGCCTCGCCTGGTGAGGAGGCCAGAAGGGCTCGACGCTCCTCGACTTTGCGCTCAAGAGGAGCATTTGAAGACAGAAGATATCGCTCCTGCTCCTCGACCGCCTCATGGCGGCAGTTGGCTGCCTCAACCTCTTCCATGGCGCAGGCGCAAGCTTCACGAGAAGTCGCGAGCGAGGCCGCCGCGCGCACTTCGGCTTCGTCATGCTGAAGTTTCCCAAGGTTAATGGCAACCTTCAGCCGCTGCCACTCATGTTCAGGCGGCGGTTCTCTGCCTCAAGCCTGGTGTCGATGTTGGCGAGCTCCCTGCCAAGATGGATCATCGCACGCATAGCTTCACCGAAGAGCCTGAAGCGCACAGTGTTGCGCCCGCAAGCGAGCGCGAGCTCATTGCCAAGACCTTCGTCAACCCCGAAGGCGGCTCGAGAGGCACTGGGTGCCCCGCCGGCCACCGACCACCACTGGGGGCTGGCTGGTGTAGCCCCACAACTTGAAGACGAAGGCCGCCCATGGGCACCCCGTGTTGGCAATGACAATAGGAAGGATCGCCGGCATGTCCCCCATCTCATGGGCTGAGTCGCGGGGAGAGAAAGCAGGGGGGCCAGTTCCGAGGCACCCTCATGACAGCATGGCAATTGGAGTCGGTCCCACGCCCTGCGCAGGATCAGGGCGCCGGTGGCTATGCGCAGGCGTCAAGCTGGAATCCTTGGGGACGCCTGCTTCCCGAGGTTTCTCCTTCATGGGAGCCCTACAAGACCCCTGCCCTTAGAAAACACGACGCGCAAGGGGATCAAGAGCAAAGGTACTTACTCATTGGCAGGCACGTATCTCCTCAGCTTCAGCGGTCGACGGGTGCCATCGTTGCGACTCGGAGACCTCTTCCTCTTCAGGAGTGACTCGAGGCACAGGCGGGGGCGACTGGACCCCGACGGGCGATCCTCGAGAAGAGGAGCACTCGGCAGGGCAGCCGGGGTAGGGACCCCGGGGGCAGGGGCGCCCGGCGAGATTGTCGTGGTGGGCGCACGGCAGATGCCAAGGGATGGCTAAAGAGAGGAGGAGGCTCGAGGGCGCTGGTGGGCTCCATAGGCGAGGTTGGCATGCACGGGCGTGGGACGCCGAACATACCCAGGTTCGGGGCTCTTCGGAGAGATAACACCCCTAGTCCTGCCGAGTTTGGTTGGATGATTGATAGTACAATGTTGCTCTTGGAGCTGTATGGGGGAGGAAGGAAGCTGGCCAAGGCTTGGGCTGCTCCTTCTCCCTGGTACTGCTGTTGGGTGGCTAGTCCTATGCTTACTCGTGCTTTTGTTTCTTGCTTTTCATCTCTATGTGTCGTGCTATGCCATGATGCAATGCCCCTGTGGACGTGGGTTCCTGGGGGGGTTTTATAGATCAACCCACCCAGGGTTACAATGGTAATATGCCGAGTCGGTGGGTCCGTACTGTCGGTGTCCGGGACACCGAGCTGGGTCCCGCTTGAGGGCTTATGGTTCGCTGGGTTCCCCTAGGTGCGGGCCCCATGTTCCTAGGGGGATTGTGCGCCGTCTTGTCGATCGTCAGGGCGTGGCCGAGTCGATTCATGTACAGTGCCATCCGTCAGGCCGCCGCTTGCTGTCGTAAGCGGTGAAGGCGGGAGCACTGTTGCCATGCCATCCTTGGTCAGCGGGTAGGTGAGGGGCATTGTTGCCACACCCTGGCTGACCACATGCATGGTGGAAACACTGTTGTCTTGGTCATCGGCGGTTTAGGTCTCGTCCCATCGTACGGCCTGGATGGGACGGCAGCTGACCCGTGGCTGGGTTGCCGTGGATGCCACGGGTGGGGCTGGCTTGCTGGGGAAGCCTTGGTTACGCCGGGTTGAGTTGCCTTGCGCCAGCTCCTGCGGCCGGGTTGACGTACCTGCCGTGTCGAAGAGTTTGGCCGGGTTGCGAGCCCTGCCGGGTCGAGCGACCCGGCCAGGCGCGTGCCGGCTTGTGGGGCGATGCGGGCCCCGCTGTTTTAAAAAGGATCCGGGTTCCGTTGCCTGCCCTGGGTTCATCCCCCCAACAGTAGTCCCCAAAGCTATCAAGGTCCGCCTTCTTCTGATAAGTGGGCCTTCGCAGTTTCCCCCTTGAGCAAGGCGGATTCTGCGAACGCCGGGTCCGGCAACACCCGTTGTGTGCCGGTTTTCTCGGAAACCGGATCGCGGCTTCCCGGCCGTGGCGGGAACCAAGGAGTCCATCGAATCTTGAGGCGATCCCTTGGGCTTCGTGCAGGCGCCACGTGGCGCCTGGAAGTCGGAGGGGCCTGACAGGCCACGTGCATGACGGGACCGGGCGACGGGATGGGGGCCCGCCCCCGCGCGCCCTTGGCCCACGCGCGCGGATTTATTGTGGCTTCTGGGGCCGGTTGCACTTCCCCGAGCAGTTAGTGCGCACGTACGTGCGCACTTATTGCGGGGTATTGGAACGGGCGCGTGCAGACGATCCCACTTCCCCACGTTTGAACCGGGGCTTATAAATTGAGGGGGGCAAGGGGTCGGCGGACACCATTCTTGCTCGCGCCCTCCTACCCCCCTGCTCGTGCTCTGCTCTTTGACACCGACGCACAGCTGCGCCCGCAGCCCTGAGCAGAGCTTCCTCCGTCGCTCGTCTTCTTCTTCCCGCTTCTATCCATGGCGCTGCCGTCACGCTCCTGGATGGGCTCCAACGTCACCACTGAGGAAATTATGCAACTTCGAGCTTCGCGGCGCTTGCCGCGGGAGACGGGCATCGGCGTCCGCCTGCCGCACGGCGAGCAAAGGCATTGGCCCGAGGGGCAGGATCGCATCGTCTTCCTCACTCACTTTGAGCGCGGGTTCGGGCTGCTGGTGAGCACCTTCTTCCACGCCTTCTTGGAGTTCTTCGGGCTTCAACCGCACCATCTTGGCGCCAGCGCCGTTGTCCAACTCTCCGGCTTCATGACCCTGTGCGAGGGGTACCTGGGCATCGAGCCGACGATCGACCTCTAGGCGCGCTTCTTCTCCTTGAAGCAGCAGGGCCCGTCGACCGGGGAGTTCGCCGACTGTGGTGCCGCCGTCATCTCCAAGCGGTCGGGGGTGGATTTCCCCAAGATCCCGCTCAAGGACTCTGCCAAGAAGTGGTAGAATTCTTTCTTCTAAATCCGCAACCATGGAGCGGACCATATCAATCTTCCCCTCTTCGTCATCGTGCCGCCGCGAGCGAAGACGAACTAGGGCTACTCACTCCAGCGCCCGTCGCAGGAGATCGTCAACCTCTGCGAGCGGGTGACAGTGATGAGGACGCAGGAGGGGCTCACCGGCACGGACCTCCTCGCTGCGTTCATCACCCGCCGTGTCCTCCCGCTTCAAAGGCGCTCCTGCCTCATCGGCGAGATGATGGGCCAGCAGAACCCCAACCGGATGGGGTCTACGCGGCTGTCTGCGGAGCATGTCGCGCGCGGCGTCAATGACATCTACAAGGCCAACCTTGGAGAGGATTGGCGATTCGGGATATTCTTTTGAACGCAATCCGACACCCTTACACCCGGGCTCTATCGCAGGTGGCACCGGTGGCACCAGAGGAGCCCGCGGCCCGAGGCGGCGAGGAGGTGGCCGAGGCAGACGCCGGCGCCGGGCGCCGAGCCAGTAAGTCTTGCATGTTTCCTTCTTTATTTTGTCTTGAATTTTTGATTACGTCATGGTGAAAGCAATGCTGACGCCGGTTGTTGGTGTAGCGGCGTTGGGCGGGGTAGGCGGCGACGCGGCCGGAGCTGGGTCCTCACATGGGGCGGTGCCGAGCCGCCCGCATGGAAAGGACAGCGTCGCGCCGCGACCCCGCGGATCGAAGCGGGTGGCGGACCCGGCTGAGCCCGGGAGGCGGGCCAAGAAGAAGCGCAGGAGGCCGACCCTGGTCCCGGTCTTGATGGGGTAAGTTTTATTTCCTGCTTGCGCCTGGATTTCTTGTCTCTTTTGCTTATTTTGCCTTGTTCTTCAGGTCGCCCATCGCGCTGGCGAGGGCGGCAGCGGACGCCGCGGCCGTCAAAGGGGCCGTGTTCCACAGGAGCCGGTCTGACCTTGCCGGCCTGGCCGGGAAGGTGGGACGGGGCGACTCGGACCTCAGCCTAGACCCGGACGATGCTGAGACCTTAGCCTGGCGGGACAGGAACCGGGCTGAGGCGGTGCTGGAGGTAGCGTTGGTCCAGGCTTGAACCGACGTGGCGGCGGCACGGGCGCGATCTAGCGTGGAGCCGGCCTGGCGCGAGATGCTAGAGGGCACGGTGGTGGCGGCGACGGTTTTTGAGCCATCATCGGTGAGGGAGCGTGGCTGTGGGGGCCGGGTTGAGGTGGTGATCCTCGACCAGGAGGTCATGGAGGTGGGGGGCGATACTCCGCCTCGAGCCGACGTGGTCGAGCGCGCGGGGGCTGATGGTGGTGGAGGCAGCGTCGTCTTGGAGAAGACGCCACAGACGGCGGCGCCGGAGGTGCCGTAGGCTATGGAGGAGGCACCACGGGCGGGGGTGCCTGAGGTGGCGACGCAGGGCGTCCCGGCGTCCAAGTCGCCATCGGCGCCGGGAGGGGCGTCGGAGGAGGTGTTGGCCGCGTCGCAAGCGTCCAGCGGGGGGCAGGCCTTGGTGCCCCGGCAGGGCGGGCACCAAGCTGCCGTACCGCAGCCCGCGCAGAGCGGGGGCGCGGCCGTCTACGGGCCCCAAACCCAGAAGGAGGCGGCGCTGGATGCCGTCAGCCGCCATCTGTGAGGCCAGACGGAGCGGCTTGAGGCCTTCGCCCAGGCCGAGACGGAGCGGACGAGCGACCTGGAGCGCGCCGTCCTGGTAAGTCCTTCTTCTTTGTTTCCTTGTAATTTCTTCATTGTGGGGGCGCGCCAGCGCACCCATTGGGTGTAGCCCCCGAGGTTCAGGCCAACTACATAGTAGTTGGGTCGAATCTTTAGATCGTCGGGCCTTGTTCTGACTTCTATCTTTTTTCAGTATCTTGACGCTTTCCGGGTTGCCGCCTTCAACCGTCTCTTGGGCAAGCATCGGGAGCTCAAGGAGCAGCTTGCTGCCAAGGAGGAGGAGCTTCGTGTTGCCGCAGGTATGTTCGTGCTCTTTTCTAGTGGGGGCGCGCTAGCGCACCCACTGGGTGTAGCCCCCGAGATTCAGGCCAACTGTGTAACGGTTGGGCCAAATCTTAAGTCTTGTCTTTTTTCTTCTGCTGAATTCTTTTTCTTTGCAGCCGAGGTGCTGTCTTGGCGTACCCGGCTGCTCCGGGCTGGTCATCATTATGACCGGCTTGTTGCCAACACCGGCCGTCTTGGCGTCGAGGCGGCGCAGGCGAGGGTGGAGGCGGCCGCGGCCTGGCGGTCTCTTGACGAGGCTAACAGGCTGCATGAGCAGCTGGCGGGTCACAAGAGCCGCCTCGAGGACGAGGTGGAGCTTATGAAGGCGGAGGCCGCCAAGGTGATGGAGAAGTAGCGGGCCCTGGCCGAGGCGGACCAGCAACACGGCCAGCTGGCCGACGTCAAGGGACGGCTCCAAGCCTAGGTGGATCGCCTGCGGGAGCAGGCCGCCGCGGCCGAGGAGGCTCGTCAGGACGAGACTCGGCGGCGGGAGGTGGCTGAGAAGGCGGCCGAAGACAAGTACATCGAGCTGAAGGCGGCCCTTGCTAAGGCGGCCGATCTGGAGAAGGCACTCGGGGAGCGCGACCACGTCGTGGAGCGGGAGCGGCGTGGTACGTTGCTCGAGGCGCAGCACCTGGAAGAGTCCTTCTCCAGTAAGTGTTGCTTCTTGTAATTTGCTGGGTCGGGACCCGGCTTTTCTTCCTTGTAGTTCTTCTAATCTTGCTTCTTCCTGTGCGGCAGGGGCCTTCCCGGAGACGCAACGTCTGGTGGAGGAAGCCGTCCGCTACCAGCGCGACCCGACCGGCATTGTCGAGTCTGGGACGGATCCGCGGGTGGCCTGGACCTTCCCGGAGATCATTGCCGCTACAGAGGCCCGCCTGCGGGTCCTGGGGACGCAGATGGAGCCCATACTAGTCGTGCCTAAACCACATGAATCGTTGCCACTATATCTAGCAGTGATGAATCAAGTGGTCAGTGCCGCCCTAGTGGCACAGAGAGAAGTTGAGGAAGAAGCAGTGGCAACGGTGATGCCATCAGATGATGAGCTGGGGCTTTCCCCGAGAGATCCTGATGCGGACCATCCTAGGGCCATCACCATGTCAGAGTCCGTTTGGCAAGTGACACGTGCGACCTCTACTTCTCATACATAAAGGTGAATCTTCTCCTTAACACATGTTCACTTGACCCCTTCGAGGATGGCATACTACTTGACACTCCACTCGTGTGCATGAATAGGTATTGCCGGAGCTTCACGAATGACAAGGAGGAGTGCAAGCGCCAAGGAACACCTACATCATCCGCGAGGGAAGCATGGAAGAGAAGACGGAAGAAATGAAGCTGCTACAATCTACAGCCACCGGATGACCGGACTACACCGAACGTCCGACACCTGGAACTCCAGCCAACCCAAGAGTCCTGCCGAGAGATCTACAATGACCGGACGACCGACCAAGACCGGACGACCGACCAAGACCGGACATCCGACACCTCCCAGGCCATGGACGACCGAGCGCCCCTGGACGACCGGTGCCACGGCAACAAAATGATATTTACGGAAGTCCGAAGAGTTCCGGACGTCTGGACCGTCCCGAACCTCAGGACGTCCGACATCAACCGGACGTCCGATGCCTGTGTGCGCAGCCTTGGGCCTTGGGCCTTGTATCCCTCTCCCACTTACCCCTTCGTGGCTTAGACTATAAATAGACCACCCCGCCTCCTTTCTAGGGTTAGCAAATATGATAGCTCATTCTTAGGTGAGCTTTGCTCCTTCCTCCTCCTCTTGAGAGAGAGAGAGAGAGAGACCACTCCCATGGAGTTCAATACCTCCATGTGAGAAGATCCTGCGGGGTATCATCAAGACCCCCTTGTGGGAAGATCCGTCTAGGATACCATCAAGACCTCCTCTTGGATATGAACCTTACCTTGTATCTTTCACTTTGTTGTTCATGTACCTTGTGAATCTTGTGTGTTTGATTGTCTAGTGGATGTGTGATTGGACTTGTTCTTGAGTGTTTTCCCTTGTAATTTCTCTCCATTCTTCCCCATGTTCTTCATGTTCTTCGAGGGATCCCACTCCAATCATGAAAGATCGGCCTACACCGGGTTAGCCCCGTATCAGAGCCTAATGGCAGCAAGGCAGGATCCCCAGCAGAGACCGGTCCCGACGAGACAGGATCTGCGCAAGCAAGCAAAGTAGAACAGAAGAAGAAGGTGATGCAGCACCTTATTTATTTTGTCAGCTCCCTCTTGTAGGGGGCTAGATCAAGATATTCTTGTATGCAGAAGCTGCTTTTGGGCCTTCTTATGGCCTCAAGAAAGCTGCATCACTATTTCCAAGCACATGGGATCACCGTCGTCACTCGCCTCCCGTTGCAACGGATCTTGCACAACCCAGATGCAATTGGGAGGATTGTGGAGTGGGCGTTGGAACTGTCAAGCTTTGGTCTCAAGTTTGAAAGAACTTCGACAACTAAGAGCAGAGCCTTGGCAGAGTTCATAGCAGAATGGACCTCAACGCCTGACGAAGATATTCAAGAGACCACTCTTCCCGACAAGGAGACGAGCCGTGATTGGATTATGTACTTTAATGGGGCTTTCTTGCTGCAAGGCGCCGGTGCCAGAGTGCTACTTGTCGCGCCCACTAGAGAGTGCCTCAAGTACTATTCCAGATGCACTTTCCCCGAGAAAAATCAACAAACAACACTGTAGAGTATGAGGGGCTGCTTGCCGGTCTCAGGATCGCGGCACACCTCGGAATCAGGAAGCTCATCATCAGAGGTGATTCGTAACTTGTCGTTAAGCAAGTTAACAAAGATTACCAGAGCCTGTTGATGGAGGCCTATGTAGATGAAGTGAGGAATTGGAGGAGTGTTTTGATGGTCTGCAAGCAGAGCATGTTCCTCAAGCAGAAAACGGCATTGCCGACGACTTGTCAAAATGCGCTGCCCTCAAGTTTCCTGTGGAACCAGGTACCTTTGTGCTCCAATTGACTTAGCCAGCTGTTGAACCATCAGCAGGATAAGCGAAGGAATGTGGGCCCTGGCAAGTACTTTCCCGCTGAGCTCCCAGGAGCCACCGAACAGGAAGTTGTCGGGGACCCCGAGCTTGCCGGGTACCCCGAGGTTGCCGGGGAGCAGCAGGCTCCAGCAGGGCCTCAAGCACTTGCCATAGAGGCAGCTGCCCCCGCGGCAGAAGACGTGCCTTTAGTCCTTGCTATCGAGCCTCAGGATCCAGCATGGCCACAACACACCATTCGGTTCCTCCAAACAGGGGAACTCCCTGAGGAACATGAGGAAGCAGAGAAAGTAGCCTATCGGTCTAGCATGTACCAGTTTATGGATGATGTCCTATACAGAAGGAGATCGAACGGTGTGAAGTTTAAGTGCATTCCTCAGGAGGATGGACTGGAGCTGTTGGTAGATATACATAGAGGCATATGTGGCTCCCACATAGGGTCAAGAGCCCTTGCCGGCAAAGCATTCCAGCAAGGCTTCTTTTGGCCTACAACTCTCCAGGATGCAACTACAGTAGTAACCAAGTGTGAAGCATGCCAGTTCCATTCAAAGAAGCTTCGTCAACCAGCTCAACCTCTTCAGACAATCCCTCTTTCCTGGCCATTTTCGGTCTGGGGCTCGACATATTGGGCCCCTTTCCCCGTGCTGTCGGGGGCTTTCAGTACTTGTACATTGCGATCGACAAGTGCACAATGTGGCCAGAAGTTGAACCAGTGAGAAAAGTGACAGCACAATCAAGCGTCAACTTCTTCAAGGGACTAGTCTGCCATTTTGGTGTGCCAAACAGAGTCATCACCGACAATGACACCCAGTTCATGAGCCGCACCTTCATGCAGTATATCCAAGACCTTGGCAGCAAAGTTTGTTTTGCTTCTGTTGCTCATCTATGAAGCAACAGCCAGGTAGGAAGGGCAAACACTGAAGTGTTGCGAGGCCTCAAAACAAGAAATTTGGCATGCTACACAAGTCCGGAAGATGCTGGATTGATGAGTTTCCAACGGTTCTTTGGTTAATCAGAACGACACCAAATCGAGCCACTGGCCAGACACTGTCGGAGTAATGGGCCACGGGTAGGCTAACCCGAGCCCTAGAACCTTTCAAAACATCGGAGCAGACTGCGCCCCTCAAGTACCCACGATGAAGAGCCGCCTCCTGGGAGTCGGCAGCAACTGTCCCTCACGGCCGAGTTCCAGGGACGACTTCGAATTAAGCCGACTCTCGGCTGATGACTTCGAGATGAGCTCACTCTCGGCTGGCGACTCCCAGATAAGACGACTATGGGAGTCGGCCCGCGACTCCAACCTTCTCCTGCCTTCACCATGGTGTTAGGGGTGGGGTACGGTCATTGCGTGGCCGTCTCTACCCTGCCTACGAGGGGCTGGCATGGCTATAGTGCGCCGTATCGCTAGAGATCTCCATCGTGGCGCGGCACTGTTGCCATGCCTGCCCTGACCTCAGCCTCAGTGGGCAGCGCACTGTGCCCACGACGGCCCACCTGTACGGCCCGGAGACGGTGGGACCGCCCGTTAGCGGGAGAACAGAAGACGGCAAGAGCGCCCCAAAGACGGACCCGTGGGAGTCAGCCCCCTAGAGTCGGCCGGCCCCTCCCACGGGCCCCGCACGCCATTAACCAGACAAGACGGGGAATGGCGACAGTGATCGTCCCCCAGACGGTGGCACTGTTGCCATGACCCCATGACCAAGCCAGCATCATCAGAAGCGCCGCTACAGTACCAGGCCTGCCAGCGGGGCCCGCCAGTCGGTGGGCCCCAGTAGTCGGCGGAGAAGACGGGGGCCTGAGAGGCAGACGGCTGGGACCCGCGCCCAACCGGATTACCATTGTATCCCTGGGGGGCAGGCCTATATAAGCCCCCCCGGGCACCCATGCAAGGGGGATAGCTTCTCTAGGATTAGACCCGATCATATAGGAAGGAAGGAGCTAGCCTTGCCCTCTCCTACCTCCAAAAAACAGCTCTAGGAGCAACCTTGTATTCACTTTGCCATAGTGATCATGCGGAGACCCTGTAGAGCAGCAGTAGGGGTGTTATCTCCTCGGAGAGCCCTGAAGCTGGGTAAGATCCGCCGGCGTGCATGTCTTTGCCTCATCCCGCTTCCGGGCACTGGCGACGTTCTACTCGCTCCCACCATGATAAGCCATCCGTTGGCATATGTCGTACCCAACCCCCGACATTTGGCTCCCACCGTGGGGCGAGGTGCACCGTCGTCCGGAGATCTGCTCTAGACGGGAACCCTTTTCCTCCCTGGCGAGCACAGCCAGCCCGGCACGCCAGATGGAGTCTGCGCCGACGCGCTGCGCGGCACTGAGATCGCCTGCGCGGCCAGCTGCCTCGCCGAGCTTATCGGCGAGGTTCGCCTCTCCGATGAGCCTACGTCCGACGCAGGCACGAGCGGCCCCGAAAGCCTCCTCGCAGGTCTCCTCGACCAACTCCACGTCGCCGGTGAGCCTGCCGTGGACCTGGAGTCCATAGGCTCCACCGACCCGATGCTGGTCGACTCTGACACCGCGTCGCTCGACGCGTTCCCCACCAATGTGGTGGTCTACGACGAGCCGCTCCCTTGCGCGGAGAGCGGCGGTAGCACCGTCACGGAGGTCCTCGTCCTCGATCACGGCGAGCGTTCCGGCGAAGGAGCTCATGATCCACTCGACGCGGCCCTGCAAGACCTGACCGTGCCGATTCCGAGAGACGCTGACACCGAGATGCTGGAGGCGCGCCGCCTTCAGCTCATCGAGGGCGCGAAGAAGTTGGCAAGCATGAGACGCTTGTCAGAAGCCTACCAGCGTGAGATGGATCGCGCCGTGGGCGGCTCTCCGGCTCCGACTGGGCCCAGCCGCCTAGGCGTAGTCCGGTAACGCGGCGTGGCAATCGCCAAACTGTTTGGGGCCGATCGCCCTATGTACGCCACGCCTGCGGAGAACATCCGTGCCGCCCAGGCGACGGCGGACGAGCTCGACAACTTCGAAGGCGAAGAGCGCCGCCTGATGACGGAGCGAGTTCAGCAGCTCCTCGACACAGCAGCCGCATAGAATGAAGCCGGCTGCCGTACGGAAGCGCCGCAACGACAGAACGACGACCTGCCACCCCGCCGAGATCAAGGCGCAATGTCTCGGACGCCGACTGGCGGAGTCCGTGGAAAGAAAGACAAGGAGCCGGCTGTCAGCAACAGTCGGACTCGTATCACCATCGAGCGCGTCCAAGATGGCCGCCCCAAAGCAGTGGAACGGCGGGACGACTATCTGCCTCCCCCTCCTCGCAGAGAAAGGCGAGTCTCCCCGCCACCCCTAGAGCATCCGACTCTCGGCGGCCACCTTGGCCGCCGAGAGGGAGTCGGAGAGAATGACGCCCGCCACCGGATCGACCGACTCCACCGATCCCTGGCGCTGGAAGAAGAAGACGAGTTGGGTCCTCCCTGTTTCGGACCCCGCATCCGAGACGAGCCCTTTCCCAAAGGGTTCACGCTCCCCCGAGATACACCCAAGTACACCGGCTCCGTGAAGCCGGAAGATTGGCTAGTTGACTACTCTACAGCCGTCAATATAGCGAACGGCAACAAGCGTGTTGCCGTGAAGTATGTTCCACTCACGCTCCAGGGCACGGCCCGGACATGGTTGAACAGCCTGAAGCCCCGCAGCATCAACAGCTGGGCTAACTTCACCGAAGCCTTCGTCCACAACTTCACGAGCACGTACAAGCGGCCTCCCAAGCCTCGCCAACTCTCCTTGTGCGTGCAAGGCTCCGACGAGTCCACTCGCGACTACCTCACGCGCTGGGCCGAGCTTCAGAACTCCTGCAAGGGCGTGCACGAGGTGCAGGCTATCGAGTACTTCACTGCTGGGTGCAGAGAAGGCACCCTCCTCAAGCACAAGCTCCTCTACGACGAGCCGGAGACCCTCGACGAGCTGCTGGTCACAGCAGACAAGTACGCCACGGCCGACTCCTCCATGAAGGCGGAGATTCAAGTTAGTGCGACTGGCAAAGTAGCCCCTCAGGCTCCAAGAACTCCGGCAGGGGACACCAGTCGGCGGCAGCAGCAAAGCGACCACAAGCGCAAAGCCCCACAGCCGGCTTCCAACAGCCGGCAAGTGGCGACAGTCGAGGACCAACAGCCGGAGGGGCAGCCTCGGAGAAAGCGACAGAAAGGCGGAAAGTCCAACTGGTTGCCGGCCTTATCCTACGAGTAGACTCTAGATGGCCCCTGCAAGTTCCACAGCGGTGCGAAGCCGTCAAATCACACCACCCGGAATTGCCACTGGCTCACCAGAATCGCCAAGGGAGACGGCCTACTCCCTCCCCCGCCTGCTGGGCCGCCGCCTCCACCGCCGCCCCAGCAGTCGGCTGTCAGGCCAGTCGGCGCGATACAAGACGAGTTCCCAGATGAGCACGGAGCCTATGTGGTGTTCACCAGTGTGGCTGACGATCGATGCAGCAGGCGGCTGCAGCAGCAAGAGGTGAACGCAGTCGCGTCAAGCACTCCAGAGTTCATGCACTGGTCCGAAAGGCCTATCAATTGGAGCAGAGCTGATCACCCAAAGGTGATGCCGAATCCGGACTCCTACGCCCTGGTCTTAGGCGCCACACTTGCCACAGATAGGCGGGTCGCTCGTTTCTCGCGAGTGCTGATAGACGAAGGCAGTAGTATCAACATCCTGTACAAGGATACCATGGAGAAGTTAGGAATCAAGCAAAGACAGCTTCAGAGCAGCCGGACTGTGTTCCACGGCATCGTTCCCGGCCTTTCCTGCTCGCCAATCGGCAAAATCCTGATAGACGTCCTCTTTGGGGACAAAGATCATTTCCGCCGAGAGCCAGTTTGGTTTGAAGTGGTGGACCTCAAAAGCCCGTACCATGCGTTGCTTGGCCGACCTGCTTTGGCCAAATTCATGGCGGTCCCCCACTACGCCTACCTCAAGATGAAGATGCCAAGTTCCAAGGGGATTCTAACCGTAGCCGGCGACTACAGAAAGTCGTCCGCTTGCGCGGCCGAAAGTAGTCGGCTGGCCGAGTCCTTGGTGATCGCAGCTGAGAAGCGGCTTCTTGATCGGGTTGTGGCGATGGCCGGCAAGCGGCCCGAGATGTCGCCCGACCCCAAGGAGTCGGAAGCAGAAGGATCGTTCAAGCCAGCCAGAGAAACAAAGAAGATACCCTTGGACCCGGAGCACCCAGAGAGGTACGCTGTCATGGGTACAAACCTTGACAGCAAATAGGAAGGCGAGGTCATCGATTTCCTCCGTGACAATCGAGACATCTTCGCATGGTCCCCTAAAGACATGCCAGGTGTACCGACGAAATTCGCCGAGCACAAGTTACATGTCCGGTCTGATGTGAAGCCCGTCAGGCAGCCCTTGCGCCGCCTGTCAGAAGAGAAGAGAAGAGTTGTTGGAGAAGAGATAGCCCGGCTCCTGGCTTCCGGCTTCATTATGGAAGTATTTTTCCCAGAGTGGCTAGCAAACCCAGTCCTAGTGCTGAAGAAGAACAAGCAGTGGCGGATGTGTATCAACTACACAAGCCTCAACAAAGCCTGCCCCAAGGATCCATTTGCTCTGCCGAGAATTGATCAGGTGATAGACTCCACAGCCGGATGCGAGCTATTGAGTTTCTTATATGCATATTCTGGACCCGGCTGACAGACTGAAGACTGCATTCATCACGCTGTTTGGTGTCTTCTACTACCTGACCATGACGTTCGGCTTGAGGAATGCCGGCGCCACCTTTTAGCGTTGCATGCAGAAATGCCTTCTCAAGCAACTCGGCCGAAATGCCCACGTCTACGTCGATGATGTGGTGGTGAAGACGGAAAAGCGTGGAACACTGTTGGAAGACCTCAAGGAAACCTTTGAGAATCTGCGCCGATTCCAGATCAAGCTCAACCGCGAGAAGTGCGTCTTCGGAGTACCAGCCGGCCAACTCCTTGGCTTCCTGGTCTCTGAGCGCGGCATAGAGTGCAACCCTGTGAAGATCAAGGCCATCGAGAGGATGGAAGCACCCAGACGACTGCTAGATGTGCAAAAGTTCACCAGCTGTTTGGCGTCCATCAGCCGATTCATCAGTCGGCTGGGCGAGAAGGCTCTCCCCTTATATCAGCTCATGAAGAAGACGGCCTTTTTTGAGTGGACTCCCAAGGCGGACGAAGCTTTTCTCCAACTGAAGAAAATGTTGACTACGCCCCCTGTGCTGGCAGCCCCGACTCCCAAAGAGCCCATCCTCCTATACATTGCCGCCACCAGTCGGGTAGTCAGCACAGTTATGGTAGTTGAGCGCAAGGAGGAAGGCAAGGCGCTACCTGTCCAGAGACCGGTATATTACCTGAGCGAGGTACTGTCAGCCTCCAAGCAGAACTACCCCCACTACCAGAAGATGTGCTACGGCGTGCACTTTGCCGCCAAGAAATTGAAGCCTTACTTCTAGGAGCATCCAATCACTGTGGTCTGCACAGCCCCACTAGCCGAGATCATCGGAAGCCGAGATGCTTCTGGCCGAGTGGCCAAATGGGCCATTGATCTGGCTCCCTACACCATCTACTACCAGCCCCGCACTGCCATCAAGTCGCAAGCACTGGCCGACTTCCTCGTCGACTGGGCCGAGACCCAGTACCTGCCGCCAGCGCCTAACTCCACCCATTGGCGGATGCATTTCGGCGGCTCCAAGATGCGCACTGGCTTGGGAGCCGGTGTCGTCCTCACTTCCCCCAAAGGCGACAAGCTCGGATATGTGCTGCAGATCCATTTTGCCGCCTCCAACAACGTCGTTGAGTACGAGGCGCTCATTCACGGGCTACGGCTTGCCAAAGAACTCGGCATTCATTGGATCCTGTGTTATGGCGACTCTGACTTGGTGGTCCAGCAGTCATATGGCGATTGGGATGCCAAGGATGCAAACATGGCGAGCTACCTCTTCCTTGTGCAGCAACTCAGCGGATACTTCGAGGGGTGCGAGTTCCTCCACGTGCCAAGGAATGACAACGACCAAGCAGACACCTTGGCACGAATCGGCTCCACCCGCCAAGCAATACCATCCGGCGTCGCCCTTCGGCGCCTCCTCAAGCCGTTTGTCAAGCCTTCACCGGAATCAGACTCCATCTTTGTGCCGGCTCCACCCGAAGAAGTCGGATCTGACTCCAAGAGCGCTCTAGTCGAAGCCGGCCCGGGGACTTCAGAACCCGGCCCAGGGACTATGGCGACCAATGCGATGACTCCAGAACTCGGCCCGGGGGCTACTCCAGTCGGCCCGGGGACTTCATCAATCCAGCAAGCGGCTGTGGACTCCAACCCGCCGCCTCCCAGCCCAGCCGCCCTCGTCCAAGTCGCAGTACTGGTAGTCGAAGAAATAGCAGCACCCTCATGGGCACAGCCCAGCCTCAAGTTCCTGGTGAGCAAGGAACTGCCAATTGATAAAACCTTGGCTCGGCAAGTACAACGCCGAGCGGCAGCCTATACCATAGTCAACAGAGAGTTGGTCAGGCGCAGCGTCACTAGCGTCTACCAGCGTTCCGTCGAGCCAGAGCAAGGCCAAGCGATTCTCAAAGATATCCATCAGGGCGAGTGCGGCCACCATGCGGCTTCAAGAGCACTCATCGCCAAAGCATTTCGACATGGTTTCTTCTGGCCGACTGCCCTAGAAGAGGCCAAAGAATTGGTTCAAAAGTGCAAAGGGTGCTACAAGTTCCGCTCCAAGCCACATCAGCCAGCTTCGGCACTCAAGACTATCCCCATCGCCTGGCCCTTTGCGGTTTGGGGCCTGGATATGGTGGGACCATTCAAAACAGCCCGAGGCGGCCTAACTCACTTACTCATCGCGGTGGACAAGTTCACCAAGTGGATAGAAGTAAAGCACATCAAGAAGTTGAATGGTCCGACTGCGGTGACTTTCATCGCCGACATCACGACTCGGTACGGCATACCGCACAGCATCATCACCGACAATGGCACAAATTTGCCAAAGGTGCCTTGGCCCATTTCTGCGCGACTCAGGGCATCCGACTGGACTTAGCGACCGTTTCTCATCCGCAGTCAAACGGCCAGGTAGAGCGAGCAAACGGCCTCATCCTGTGTGGCATCAAGCCTCGACTGGTCGAACCACTGGAGAGTTCGGCCGGCTGTTGGCTTGACGAGTTGCCAGCCATCCTCTGGAGTCTGCGCACGACTCCAAACAAGTCAACCGGCTTCACACCCTTCTTCCTCGTCTACTGTGCTGAAGCCATCATCCCAATGGACATAGAGTTCGACTCTCCGCGACTCACCATGTACACCGAGGAAGAAGCAGAAGAAGCACGACAAGACAGTGTCGATCTGCTGGAAGAGGGCTGGCTGTTGGCACTTAGCCGGTCCAGCATCTACCAGCAGAGCCTGCGCCGATACTACAACAGGAAGGTCAGGCCAAGATCTTTCCAAGAGGGCGACCTTGTGCTCCGGCTGATCCAGCAAACAGCCGGCCAGCACAAGCTGTCGGCGCCTTGGGAAGGCCCCTTCATTATCAGCAAGGTGCTGGGAAACGACTCCTACAACCTGATCGATGCTCAGAAGCCCCGAGCACGCAAGAGGGACGACTCCGACAAAGAGACAGAGCGCCCATGGAATGCAAATCTTCTCCGAAGATTTTATAGTTGATGCAGTATGTATCACGCTACCCTTTGTATTAAAGTACCAAGACTTCGGGCCCCCCGAAACGAGCTCGGGGACTGCCCTTTTTTGTTATCTGTATGATAAGAATTATGCCTTCGAGTATATTACTCTTTGTTATGCCGCTTGGCACCGGGCTCGACTAGTCGGCCCGGAGACTCGCCGCCTCGCGCTATGAAGTGCTTCCCGCAGTCAGACAAGTAGTGTGTGGCGCCTAAGCTGTCTCATGTCGGAAGCCACAGCTTGTAGAGCGACTGTTTGGTAGGCAGGAGTAAGGAAGAACGGGCGCCCACACGAAAGATGGCTAAGGACCCAAAGCACAAACATAGCCTAAGACGGCTTCCAGCCTCTCTCAAGCAAAAGCCGACTCGTGAGTAGTCGGCTCGCCGCTTTCTTCTAGCCTCTCTTAAGTGAAGCCGACTCGTAAGTAGTCGTCTTACCGCTTTCTATCCGACTTGTTAAAAAGACTCTAAAATGGCCAAGTACTTGCCTTCCCAAAGTAGCCAAGCATTTGATCCAGTGGCAGTCTGCGGAGCGGTTGTCCGACTAGCAAGGCGGCGACTAAGGGAAGGCAGCAAAGGAAAAAGCCAAAAGAGCAATGTGCAAGGAAAGATAGAACTCGGATAAATATTTACATAACATAGGCCCTTGGCCGAATCTTCAAGTAGAAGTTCAAAATACACCCCGCGGGTGGAATTGTTCTAATTAACAAAGTTCTTCAAAGACTACTAAGGCAGATAAAATGAAGGCAAAGACGGCAGCCTAGGAGGCGGCATCCGGGTTCGGAGGGTCCGAGGAGACGCCGGTGTCAGGTGCCGGTGCGGGCGGCTGGGCAGTCTCGGCTTGATCGTCTCCAGTGGCAGCCGCCTTCTCCGGACGCGGCTCGTTGCTGGAGGCGCGGTCGAGCTGAGGTTGGTCGCCCGTTCCGTGTTCTGGCGCCTCCGTCTCACCTTCGTCCTCCGCCTCGCCTTCCTCCTCGGCGTTGGAAGCAATCACCTCCGCCGAGTCCTCGTCGTAATCTAGGTTCATCCCGAACCACTCCGACGGCGCCTCCCTGTCGTCTTCAGCCCGATCAGGGACGAAGATGCCGGTGTCGGCATAGTCGGTGATCGCCGCAGCATGAGCGACAAGGGCGTCTTCCACAGCTACCAGCTCCGCCTGGGCCTTTGACCGGGACGCGGCCAGACGGTCCAGGTCCAGCCCTGGATACCACGCCTTGACGAATTCCAAGGCCTGGCGCGCTCCAGCCCGGGCCGAGGAACCCTTCCAAGCCTCAAGACGACCAGCTGCGACCTCCAGCCAGTCAGCAGTCCGACTGGCAGTGCGCATAACCGGCATGTCTGGCACAGGGCGGCAATGGTCTGGGCGTCGGCATGCTGAAGCCGGCGCAGCATCCGGTGGGCCGGCTGCAGACGAGCCTCGATGCTCAGAAGCTGCTCGTCAAGGGTCCAGGGGCGCTGGCGGCAATCTCCGCACCATCTGCCCTCCGCGCCTCGCGATCTACCTCGATGGCCTGAGTGGCCGCCTGCGAGTGGCCAGGGAAGAAGTCTGCCAAGACAAAAAAGAAGCAAGTCAGAATCAGGAGTCGCCCGACCCACAGTCGGCGGCTCAAAGAAAGTAAAGAAACTCACCGTCGACGATGTCCTCAATCTCATGGAAGCCGAAAGTCAGCTGCGCCTCCTTGTCGGTCCAGGAGGAGCGCTCGCTCTCGAATTCGGCCAGGAGCGCAGCCTCTTTCATCTCTGCCTCCTCCTATGCCTTCTTGAGCAGCTCCTTTTGCTCCGCCAGCTGCGCGGCTAGCAGATCATGCTCCGCGGCAAGCTTGCCGCACTCCTCCCCCTTGGCGCGCAAGGCGGTGTTGGCCTCGCCCAGCTACTACTGAAGAGTGGCGTTGGCCTCTAAAGAATAAAAAAGAAAGACGTTAAGTCATCAACAAAGAAATTCGCTGAGAAGATCTAGCCCGACTGCTCAGCAGTCGGCCCGAATCTCGGGGACTACAGCCCGCGGGTGCGCCAGCGCGCCCCCGCTAAGAAGAAGGAAGACTCACTCCGACTCTCTGACAAGTCGGCAGTCCGCTTGCTCAGCTCCTCAACATTGCGGTTGATGGCAGTGACGCGGAGGTTGTGGTACTCCTGCAATAAGAATTTTTAGACGAAGATAAGTATCGGAACTCGCCAGAAGGAGTTCCGAGCCGCCTGCTCAGCAGCCGGCCCGAAACTCGGGGACTACACCCAGTGGGTGCGCTGGCGCGCCCCCACAGAGAAGAACAAAGAAAATCAAAGTCAAAAATGAAGCATACCAAGACGGCTACTCGCGGCGCCAGATGCGCCTTTGTGCAGCTCTGGATGGCGTCGCCCTCGGCTCGCAGCTTCGCCTGAACGTCCAGAAGCACCTGGTTCAGCGGGCCCGTGCCGCCTCCTCGCACCCACCCAACGGGCGCGGCACTCGTCGCCTCAGCATCTGGGATGGCCGAGATGGCGGTGCCGGTCTCCAGCGGCCGTGGCGCTAAAGTCGCCTTCTCAACACAGCGACGCGCTGGCGAGGCGACTTGAAGGAGCAGCTTCACCATGGACTCGTCCTCAGTCGGTGGTACCGGCGGGCCTGCCAGCCATTTATCTTGTCCGACATGGAGGCCTCGCCACTCTCCCTCTCCATGACGGGGTTCTCACCGCCCGCTCCTCCAGTCTGCCCCGTGAACTCCGGGGGCGGCTGCGCGGAGTTCAGCGGGATGACAAGCAATGCCGACTGGAGGAGCGCCGCCTCCTCAGCTCGCCGCCTTGCCGCCACGGCGGCTTCGGCCTCGTCCAGCTTCCTCTGGGTGGAGGCAGCCGCCTTCTCGGCCTCCGCCTTCTCCAGACGGGCGGCTTCGTCCTCGTCGCGCTTCTCCCGCGCGTTCCGCTCCGTCGCCTCCTGAAGGTTGGCGGCGAGATCAATCCGCCGAGTACTGACGGATGTCTCCGCCGACCCCACGATGGAGGCGGTGGCGACCCTCTCGAAGGTGAGGGGAGCCCTGAGGCGAAGAAAGCATGTAAAACATTTGGACAAAAGTCCACCAAGAGCAAAACAAGTCAAGAGAGGAGGCACTTACGCGGAGACCAGTGGTGGCTTCTTCACTTCCTTGCAGAAGCGGTTGGCCTTCGTGATCGCCTCCTCCCTCTGGGTCGCGGCGGCCGCCCCCTTGAGCTTCTTTAGCCGCCCGCCAAGAAAGCTCGGCCCGGCCCGGCGCCTCTTCGCGCCGCCTTGACCACCCAAGCCGGCGGCGGAACTCGCGCTCGGCTGGCCGGCCCTTGATTGGTGGCGTGGGGCGGCTTCCCCCTCGGCGTCGTCATCGGGCCAGTCGGCAAAAGTGGCTGACGGCCTGAAAACTCCTCCTCCTCCTCCTTCGGCGTCGGCCTCCATCGCCGTGGCCCCCAAGTCCAGGTCGTTGATGTCGCTCTCCGCTCGATCGGGGACGAACTGGCGGGTCGAGCCCGCGATGCCGACTGAAGGCTGGATGAGGGGGTTCTGACTTAAGAAAAACCAAAAAGATTAGAAGTCGGATTCGGCTGCAAAGAAGAAAGAAAGACGACTTACCGCAGGCGGGGGGTTGGCGCGTGAGTACGGCTCCTTGCCGAACTGCCAAGTCGCCGCGAGGTTACAGTTTGAGATATAGTTCACCATGTCCGCCACCTCCGCGTGGGGCATGTCCTTGGAGTAGAGCCGACTCGGATCCCGTTGGCCGCTCATCTGACATATCAGATGAGGTCGGCCTTGGAGCGGGAGGACTCGGCGCGCCATGAAGGCGGCCAGCAAGTCGGACACGGTCAAGCCCTCCGACTGCGTCAGAACTCGGAGTCGCGCGACGGCGGCGGCACCAGCGGGAGTCAGTGTCTTGACCCAGTGGGACCAGTTGGGGAGCCTCCCAGCCGGTGCGCCGGCTTCGAAAGGCAGCAGGTTGACCCAGTCGCCATCTGCGGCGACGTTCTTCACATAGAAGTAAGAACGCTGCCACATCTTCACCGACTTGATCAGCGGGATGGCGGGAAACGGATTGTCGGCCACCGACCTCCGCATCGCGATGAAGGCGCCGCACTCGGCCGGCACGCCGGCAACGTGCGTGCCGAGCTTTGACTGAAAGAACTCTCCCCACAGTTCGATTGTGGGGAGAATGCCGAGGAAGCCTTCGCACAAGGTGGCGAAGGCAGCCAGCAGCACCACCGTGTTCGGGGTGAGGTGGTGCGGCTGGAGCCCGTGGAACTCCAAGAAGGAGTGGAAGAAGCCGCTCGCCGGCAGCCCTAGGCCGCGCATGAGGTGCAAGCGGAATACGACCCGCTTGCCCTCCTCCGGTGCCAGTGATATTTCCCTCTCCGGCGCGGCACGGGCTTGCACTAGGTCCGCGCCGGGGAGGCGACGCATCTTGCGGAGGAACTCGATGATGTCGTCGTCCACCTCGGAGCCGTCCCATACGCTGGAGCGCATGGCAGCAGGTGCGGCGGCGGAGGAAGAGCTCATCATCGCAAGCGTGGCGTAGCTCGGTGCGGCGGCGGCGAGAGGAAGAAGAAGCAAGAAGGAAGCAAGGGGAGTAGGGGAGATGGGCGCGTGTGCTTCGCCGCTCCCTTCCTCCCGCCTACTTATAGGCTCATAGGGCTGAGAAGCCGATGGGGCGGGCGTGGGATTAACTGCGCCCCGCCCCCCCCACGCCCCCACGATTTACCACACGCAGTAACTGCGTGCAGTTACGGCGTGGGAACCCCAACCGTCCGCATGGCCGCAGCAAATCCGCTCGCGTGCCGAGGCACAGTAGTGGCGGGCCCCGCCTGAGGTCCTGTCCCGTCGCGCGCGTGGGTGGGCAGACTGACCCCTCCACGTGGCGCCACGCGACGGACCCGCAACGGGCGGCTGCCCGGAAGCTTATCAGGCACGCTGCCTGGACCCCGCCGCGACGTTCAAACTCTCTAAGAGGCAAGACGGCTTTCTGCGAGGCCGACTCCAGCTAGTCAGCCTGGAGGAAGACGGCGAGCGAGGCCGAGATTCCATCCCAGAGAGATGAAACTGTTGAGGCTCCCCGGCGCGTCTCCCGCGGCGCCTCACCAGCTTCGGGGACTACTGTCGGAGTAATGGGCCATGGGTAGGCTAACCCGAGCCCGAGAACCTTTCAAAACATCAGGGCAGACTGCGCCCCTCAAGTCCCCACGATGAAGGGCCGCCTCCTGGGAGTCGGCAGCAACTGTCCCTCATGGCCGAGTTCCAGGGACGACTTCGAATTAAGCCGACTCTCGGCTGACGACTTCGAGATGAGCCGACTCTTGGCTGGCGACTCCCAGATAAGACGACTATGGGAGTCGGCCCGCGACTCCGACCTTCTCCTGCCTTTGCCACGGTGTCAGGGGCGGTGTACGGTCATTGCGTGGCCATCTCTACCCTGCCTACGAGGGGCTGGCATGGCTACAGTGCGTTGTATCGCTGAAGATCTCCATCGTGGCGTGGCACTGTTGCCATGTCTGCCCTGACCTCAGCCTCAGTGGGTGGCGCACTGTGCCCACGACGGCCCACCTGTATGGCCCGGAGATGGTGGGACCGCCCGTCAGCGGGAGAGCAGAAGACGGCGAGAGCGCCCCGAAGACGGACCCGTGGGAGTTAGCCCCCTGGAGTCGGCCGGCCCCTCCCACGGGCCCCGCACGCCATTAACCAGACAAGACGGGGAATGTCGACAGTGATCGTCCGCCAGACGGCGACACTGTTGCCATGACCCCATGACCAAGCCAGCATCATCAGAAGCACCGCTACAGTACCAGGCCTGCCAGCGGGGCCCGCCAGTCGGCGGGCCCCAGTAGTCGGCGGAGAAGACGGTGGCCTGAGAGGCAGACGGCTGGGACGCGCGCCCAGCCGGATTACCATTGTATCCCTGGGGGGGCAGGCCTATATATTCCCCCCCCCGGGCACCCATGCAAGGGGGATAGCTTCTCTAGGATTAGACCCGATCATATAGGAAGGAAGGAGCTAGCCTTGCCCTCTCCTACCTCCAAAAAACAGCTCTAGGAGCAACCTTGTATTCACTTTGCCATAGTGATCATGCGGAGACCCCGCAAAGCAGAAGTAGGGGTGTTATCTCCTCGGAGAGCCCTGAAGCTGGGTAAGATCCGCCGGCGTGCATGTCTTCGCCTCATCCCGCTTCCGAGCACCGGCGACGTTCTACTCGTTCCCACCATGATAAGCCATCCGTTGGCATATGTCGTACCCAACCCCTGACAGACACCTTTCTCCCTGGTATACGGGGCAGAAGCAGTTCGCCCCACAGAACTCATATATGGGTCACCTCGAGTTCTTGCTTATGATGAGCTTCAGCAAGAGCAGTTGCACCAAGATGATGCTATGCTCCTTGAGGAATATCATCTTCAGGCTGCTGTGCGAGCCGCACGCTACCAACAAGCCTTGTGCCGCTACCATAGCCGCATGGTTCATGCCCGAAGCCTTGAGGAAGGCGACCTTGTTCTTCGGTGTATTCAATCTGCCAAGAATTCGAACAAGTTGACGCCAAAGTGGGAAGGCCCTTATCGGTTAATACAAGTCACCAGGCCCGGCGCAGTCCGCCTGGAGACCGAAGATGGTATTCCGGTGAGCAACTCCTAGAATATCGAACATCTTTGCAAGTTTTACCCATAAGGCATGGTTGCCGGGAGCCCCGGCAACCCCCTTTTGTACTAGCCTTGCCGAAAAGGCATGTAACCCTATGTACAGAGCCAGGCACAGACCCTGTGCGCAGTCGAATGAATTTCAGTATGTACAGTTTCCTATTGATTTCCATGTTTATGTATATACGTATATGCATGCTTGTCCAGGATATTGTACTACCCTTGATTCCAGCAGATACTGATGGACCGCCAAGGTTCCATGCTCATATACTCTCTTCTTTCAGCCGTAGTGACGATGCTCAGTTCTGCCGTTCCTGTCATGGACTTGGCTTCGGCAAGAGGTTGAGAAGACTGCCTGGCACATCGATCCCCGGCAAACCAAACAAATAAAGTTCACCTCTTGTCCATTCATGTTCGTAACCTATAACTTGTGCATTAGAAAACCTCGCCACTCTTTTTAGACTTAGGTGCTCCCACCCCTGACCCAAACGCTGCTTCAGTCAGAATGGTCGCAATAGCCTTTGGTAAAAAGAGAATGGCAGGGGGCTGGACCCTTCGTCTGTAACCCGGCAGATGTGACTCTCCGGCAGGCATAGAGGGCGCCGGCAAGGTAGCTTGCCTGGAAAACTCATTTATCTACATTAAATAGGCGTTTTACCTCTGCATGGACATATACATCCATGTGTTCCCGACAAGGTTCATCTTTTTCATTAACATGCTGATGCAAGTGCAAACGTTACAGAACACAAGCATGGACTCGAGAGATTACATTGTTTAAAAATTAAGATTTGACAAGTGCCTACAAGTTGGAAAAAAGATGAGTGCCCCGTAATCACCGTTGTTGCCCCTTTCCTCCCAGGCACGATAGGTGAACGCGGAGGGAGGCATGGGAGGGGACGCGTCGATCGAGAGCATGGTGGAGGCGACCCGCCGACTACCGACACCAGAGCCAGCAGATGATGGTGCTGCCACTGATGGTCAGCCGGAGTCGAAGTTGTCGTCCTCCCGCCCGCTATCATCGTCGTTGCTGTCGCGACCCTCCTCGTCATTGTTGCTCGAGGAGGAGCTTTTATCGTCGGTGGAGCTCTCCGCGCAGCACAATAAGCGGATTCCCGAGCGCCCAAAGACATTGACGAAGAGCTGGCCATTCTCCATTAATTTGAACTGGAGAACGTGCCCCTCCGACAAGCTATGGGCACGGGCAAAGGTTTTCCACCCATGGCAGAAGTACATGACGTGAGCAGTAGGGAAGTCGACGTCGACCTACATGCTGCCGTTCCCACAACCCCTCATATGCAGCCTCAAGGCGTGCGGTGGGTCAAGCTCCATTACCCGAGCAAATGGGGTAGGGAGGCAGAGATGACCGCACAGGGGCTTGTACAGCCTGATGAAGAACCCACAAGGCTGGTCTCCGACATGGCCCTCCATTGGGGGAGGGGACGCCGACGGAGATGCGGCTGCTGCACCGCCCTGTCCTCCTCTTCTCCGAGCGCTGCGGCGGCCTCGACCTTGCCCCTCCCTCTCCCTCTCATAGCGGTCTACGCTACCATGAACTCCGGAGGAGTGGGACGCACTGTCGAGCAGAAGCCCTCATTGCCGCCATGGGAGCACCAGCGCGCCCTCTCACCATGGCGAGCGGAGGAAGGTGACCAAGCAGGAAGGAGAAGGAGGAGGTGAGTATGGAAAAACGTCGTCCCTCCCCCTTTTTATAGGAGGGCCGGGACGGATCTTGGCCTCTCGCCCCAAGGGCGGCCGCCCCACTCGACCAATACGGCCTCCAGAGGCGCGGGGAATCAGGACCGACCCGTTGCTCCAATCAGCGACGCCCGATTTCCTGCGATGGCTTTAATGCCCGTGCCCTCCGCATCCACCGCCTACCCTTCCTGAGGCATGAAGGACACGTGGCGGGCAAGCCAGAAGTATAAAGACAAGTGGGACGACCGATTTTCACCCCATGATCGTGGGGTGTAGACGCCATGCAAGCCACGACCCAAGTTTACTTTGTAAATGAGCAGCGCCCCTGCGGCTTCCTCTTTTTATGGGAAGGCACGGGCCGCCTTGCTGGTCGATGTGAGGTGTCGCAGGCGTGCTGCCACCGTTCCACGCATGACTTCCACGTCACACACTCAATGCGGATCATGGGGAAGCACAACTGACGAGAAGATTGCAACTGTTAATCCCTGCCACGCGTGCCCGCGCAATGTGTTGGGCCTGGCTCAATGACGCTTCGCGCTTATGTGTAGCCCAGGCCCGGGGGCTCCTGTCGGTGTAGAAAAGTATGGGCTTTTCTGTACCCCTTACTTGTGCACGGGCAGTTGTAGTCACACCTGCGGCAAGGCTTGACGGGGCAGTGGAAGGAAAGATACAAGACTACCAAGACAAGCATTCAAGCCAGTGAATAAAGAGCAGAAGACAAGATAGACCTCCCCCGGCAACACCCTTGCCGGGGCAGCCTATGTAGCCCCGGTAAGAGACTTTTTGGGGCAACTTGGAGGGCACCAGCAAAGCCACCACCCTCGAGGCTAAGAGTTCAGTCACCATCGACAACGTCAAAGCCAAGACTCGGGGGGCGCGTGCATAGTAGCATGCAGATCTTTGTGAAGACAGACAGCCTGCAGGGCTACGTGGAGGCCAGAAGACAAAGATCCTCGGCAAGGCCCTTGCCGGGGACGACTGCGAGGCCCCAGCAAGACCCTTGCCGGGGACAATTGCGGGGCCACAGCCAGGCCCGCACCCGACAAGGTTTTCTCACCTCACAGCCATTCCAGCGCAGCGACTAGCCTGCCAACTAAGCAAGCACCTGTGTGGTGGCATGCAGATCTTCGTGAAGGCCCTGCCACCGCGCCAGCACAGCAGCTAGGCAGCCAGCCTGGCGCTGCATGCCTCATCGGCTAGGACGTGTGTCAAGGCAGGATGAGGCGGCGATGGATGGGACGGGTTCTATTACCGTCCCCGGTAAAGTTGGAGGGCACGTAAGCATCGCATTTAGTGCGTTTGTATGATGTCAGCGATAAGCTTTTACATTGTACCTACTTTACAGGTCCTATGTGCCACTGTGGTAACCCCTTTGACATATAAAAGGAGGCCCGAGGCGTACTAGAGAAGGATTCGTACTTTTTGGACTGGGCATGCATAAAATCTAGTCTAAGAACTCAAGAGCACTAAATATACACACAAAGCAGGACTAGGGTTTTACGCTCCTCAGCGGCCTGAACCTGGGTAAAAATCCCTCGTGCTAATCACCAGACCTGCTCTTTCCGTAGGTCTCTCCCCGCCAACCGTAGAAGGGATCCTCGTGATCCCATAGGTGTCGTTTCCCCGACACCATCTCAAACTAGTAGAGACCAAACCTATAGAAACCAAATCAAAATCAATCCAAAAACTAAGTTTCAGTCCAAACTATTGCCAGGCTTACGTATGGGGCACTAAAGGATTAGACCGTTCAACGACTTCCAAAACATTGTGTCTGTCGTTCTAACAACACATTTATTCAACCAACATATGAAATATACTACTGATTGTACATTGAAAACAACAGTAGCAACCAGTGCTGGGGGTGCAACAGAAGCAGTAAGCAGGCCAGAAGAGTAAAGACACAACTCCCTCTTCCAAACCAAATATCAGCCATCATTACAAAAGGGCTAACAAAAAAGAACAAGTGTATGCATCAAACTAAATAAGATCCTACTACACCAAGTGTACACATCTAACTAACTGGCCCAGTTAGACATTACTATTTATTAAGCTGTGGAGATTGGCTGACGGCTTGAACCAGATGGGTGCCTAGCGGGGGAAACTCCAGCTAGCAGGTCGAAGTTTGATACATGCAACTCTCTCAACTACTTTGGGCTGCAAAGCGTGGCGGCACATATCAGGGAATGGTGCATGGAGAGACGCATGGTACACTGTGTACACACATTTTCTCCTAGTGAATGAAACCGCGCAGCCATCATGATCCTTGTCATCGGTTATCTCCCAGTTTATTGGATAATTCAGTCTGAGAATCAGAGAGCGTGTACCAAGGCTACTTACCAATCTCCAATCAAAAATTCCTGAAGGCCCAGAGAAGTTGGGATCCTACTCAAAGACCTTGCAGTGATTGTGATTTATTCCGTGAAACAAGACGTCTGGTACGTGCGAACGATCATCAATCATTCACCATCGTCTGATCGAGCCAGAACCACTTACAACGTCCATGCCACTTTTCTTGGAAAGGTTCTAGGATTACGAAGGGTAGGGACACCAGGAGGCCTACAACAACATATCAATTTGGAGTCAAATAAAAAAGGGCTTGTATTGTAGTCAATATTAAGAAGAACATGTTATGAACATGAATATTTTTCAGTAAATGTTGATAGTAATATAAGAAAGCCATCATGATATTACAAGAAAGTAACATACTGTTGTAACAGCCGTTTGTAGCAATGACAGGAGTAGGCCAACAATACATCTAGCCATAGAAGGAGTCTGCAGGGTAAATGAAGCCCTTGTGTTCAATGGCATCCAAAAACCATGGATAATATACGATCCTGCGATGGACATGCACATTTATCCACTTACCGCAATGACCTGTCATATAGGCGAGACCGCGGTTGAAGAACGCAATTAGCCTGAAGACTTTATAATTCGCAGATCTTGTGTGCACTTGGCAGATTACAACCTTGAGGAAATCAAACTTGGTATCATGTTGGCAACTGTAAGATTCCGAGTATTCTGGGCTGAGGTGCCAAAGTAGTGCAGTGTTAATCGGAGGAAGGGGGATCAATCACTGGGTGTACACCTCCACGAGCATCCAGCTGTCGTGACCGTCGACGAGCACCATCTAAGACGTGTTCATGCCCTCCCAGTTATCGTGAATGTAGTTGAGGGTGATGGGGATCGGATCGCAGTCGAGGGGGTTGATGCTCGCCACCCTATGATCGTTATGTTGGGTAACACGCCGTTTCTGAGGATCAGACGGCATCAAAAAGCGAGGAGCTAGCTTAAAAAGCTCCAGCCTGAGGGCTATGAGTGAACGGTACAGCCTCAACGAGCACGCAGTGAGCAGCATGGTACCGAGATTATCCACACGCGAAACAATGAGCTTGATTACCTCTGTGGGGAGCGAATTCCAGCCACTCTTTCGGGCGGACGTGATACATCTTCATTGCATCTACTTTTCCTAATGCTTTTCCTCTTGTTTTGGACTCTAATTTGCATGATTTGAATGAAACTAACCCGGACTGACGCAATTTTTAGAAGAACTACCATGGTGTTGTTTTTGTGCAGAAATAAAACTTCTCGGATTGGAATGAAACTTCGCGAGGATTTTTTATACAATAAAAGAGAATTTCTGGAGCCAAGAACCACCTGGGTGGGCACAACCCACTAGGGCGCCCCCTCCAGGTGCGCCCAGGTGGATTGTCCGCACCTGGTTGCCCCGCGGACCTCAACCCTGATACCGCAAATTCATATTTTCGGAGAAAAAATCAGGGAGAAAGAATTATAGCATTTCATGACATGGAGTCACCGCCGCCTCCTGTTCTTCATCGGGAGGCCAGATCTGGAGTCCGTTTGGGGCTCCATAGAGGGGGATCTTCAATCTTCGTCATCACTAACCCTTCACCATCGCCAATTCCAAGATGCTCCCCATCGGGAGTGAGTAATTCCTTCGTAGGCTCGCTGGTCGGTGGAGTTGGATGAGATTCATCATGTAATCGAGTTAGTTTTGTTAGGGCTTGATCCCTAATATCCATTATGTTCTGAGATTGATGTTGCTATGACTATGCCATGCTTAATGCTTGTCACTTTGGGCCCGGATGCTGTGATTTCAGATCTGAATTGTTTATGTTATCACCATTATATCTATATTCTAGATCCGATATTGCAAGTTATAGTCACCTACTACGTGTTATGATCCGGCAAATCCAAAGTGACAGAAGTCGGGACACTTCCCGGTGATGACAGTAGTTTGAGGAGTTCATGTATTCACCGTGTGTTAATGCTTTGTTCTGGTTCTCTATTAAAAGGAGGCCTTAATATCCCTTAGTTTCCAATCGGACCCCGCTGCCACGGGGGGATAGGACAAAAGATGTCATGCAAGTTGTTTCCATAAGCACGTATGACTATTTACGGAATACATGCCTACATTGTAATTATGAACTAGAGCTAGTGTCGTATTACCTAAGTTATTACTGTTATATGATGAATATCATCCAATGAATTCACCGATCCAATGCCTACAAATTTCTTAGGGATGGCAATTTTTCCCATGGGTATCGGTACCCGCAGGTGCCCTATCCGAAATAGTGGGCATGGGTGAGACTTTCTACTAGTCCATGCCCATGGGTAATGGGTATCCATATCCGCAAAGTGCATGGGTCGGGTATGGGTTTGAAATTATACCAAGTGTAACCCAATGGATACCCAGAAAAATTAATAAAAAAATCAAACCCTATAATATATGGGTAAACCTATAGTAATTAGCATTGCAAGTTTGCAAACTTGATTTTTTTGAAGTTCGTTTGTGATGGAGGTTAAGACATCCGTGTGTCAATCGTCATTGTGAAATTTTGATGTAAGTGCAAACAAGATTATGATGGCCGAGTACCTAACTTTAGTTTTAGTCCCTTTTCTTGTCTTACCTTTATCATGCCAATGTTATATATTGTACCCACTGGATACTGATACGTCTCCAACGTATCTATAATTTATGAAACATTCATGCTATTTTATAATCTGTTTTGAATGATTATGGGCTTTATTATACACTTTTATATTACTTTTGGGACTAACCTATTAACCGGAGGCCCAGCCCATATTGCTGTTTTATTGCCTGTTTGAGTATTTCGAAGGAAAGGAATATCAAACGAAGTCCAAACGGAATGAAACCTTCGGCAACGTGATTTTTTGGAAGATTATCAACCTGGAGACTTGGAGTCCACGTCAGAAGATACTCGAGGAGCCCAGGAGATAGGGGTGCCCCCTACTGGGCGCGCCCCTATCTCGTGGGCCCCTCGAGCACCTCCCAACCAACTTCTTTCGCCTATATAAGCCTACGTACCCTAAAACCATCGAATATCAAGATAGATCGGGAGTTCCGCCGCCGCAAGCCTCTGTAGCCACCAAAAACCTCTTGGGAGCCCGTTCCGGTACCCTTCCGGAGGGGAACCCATCACCGGTGGCCATCTTCATCATCCCGGCGCTCTCCATGACGAGGAGGGAGTAGTTCACCCTCGGGGCTAAGGGTATGTACCAGTAGCTATGTGTTTGATCTCTCTCTCTCTCTCATGTTCTCTCTCGTGTTCCCTCTATGGCACGATCTTGATGTATCCCGAGCTTTGTTATTATAGTTGGATCTTATGATGTTTCTCCCCCTCTACTCCCTTGTGAGGAATTGAGTTTCCCCTTTGAAGTTATCTTATCGGATTGAGTCTTTTGTGAGAACACTTGATGTATGTCTTGTCGTGCTTATCTATGGTGACAATGGGATATCATGTGCCACTTGATGTATGTTTTGGTGACCAACTTGCGGGTTCCGCCCATGAACCTATGAATATGGGTTGGCACACGTTCTTGACTCTCTGGTAGAAACTTTGGGGCACTCTTTGAAGTACTTTGTGTTGGTTGGATGAATCTGAGATTTTGTGATGCATATCGTATAATCATGCCCATGGTTACTTGAGGTGACAATGGAGTATCTAGGTGACATTAGGGTTTTGGTTGATTTGTGTCTTAAGGTGTTATTCTACTACGAACTCTTGAATAGATAGATCCGAAAGAATAACTTTGAGGTGGTTTCGTACCCTACCATAATCTCTTCGTTTGTTCTCCACTATTAGTGGCTTTGGAGTGACTCTTTGTTGCATGTTGAGGGATCTATCTATGTTATTATTGTTGAGAGAACATGCACTAGTTAAAGTATGAACCCTAGGCCTTGTTTCCTATCATTGCAATACCATTTACGCTCACTTTTATCACTTGTTACCTTGCTGTTTTTATAATTTCAGATTACAAAAACCTATATCTACTATCCATTTTGCGCTTGTATCTTCATCTCTTCGCCGAACTAGTGCACCTATACAATTTACCATTGTATTGGGTGTGTTGGGGACACAAGAGACTCTTTGTTATTTGGTTGCAGGGTTGTTTGAGAGAGACCATCTTCATCCTACGCCTCCTACGGATTGATAAACCTTAGGTCATCCACTTGAGGGAAATTTGCTACTGTCCTACAAACCTGTGCACTTGCAGGCCCAACAACGTCTACAAGAAGAAGGTTGTGTAGTAGACATTAAGCTCTTTTCTGGCGCCGTTGTTGGGGAGGCTAGGTAAAGGGCACTCACTCACACCCCGTCAACTAAGCTCTTTTCTGGCGCCGTTGCCGGGGAGGTGAGCGCTTGAAGGTATATCTTTAGATGTTGCAATCGAATCTTTTTGTTTCTTGTTTTATCACTAGTTTAGTTTATAAAAGAAAATTACAATAAAAAACGGAATTGAGTTTGTGTCATACGCTTCATCTTTTTAATATCTTTCATGAGAATGATGGAAAGGAAAATTGTGCTCAAGTGCTAGAAGAAGAATACATTAAAATGTTTGGTACTAGGTCTTTGTATGATGAGCATGATTGCAATGTTGTTAGTATTAATTCCTTGAATATCCATGATACTAATGATATGCAAAGCCACAAGATTGGGGAAGCTATGTTTGATGAATATGATATTTTTTGTCCCCCAAGTTTTGATGAGCAAATTTATTATGATGAAAGCATGCCTCCTATTTATGATGATTATATTAATGAAAGTGGGTTTGTAAGAGTGTCAACTTTAGGAATTAGTGATCCCACTATTTTGGAGGATGTTGAATCTTATTGTGATGAACATGAAAGTGGATTTGGAAGAGTGTCAACTTTATTTAGTGATGATTCCACTATTTCGGAAGAGGTCCCAATTGATTATGAGAACAAAGTTGCTATCTATGATGATTCTTGTGATGACTTGTATGCTATTAGGAATAATGATAACCATGAAACTTGTCATCATGATCTTAGTTTTCAATTGGATTTTGCCTCACATGATAATTATTTTGTTGAGTTTGCTCCCAGTACTATTTATGAGAAGAAATTAGCTTATGTGGAGAGTAGTAAATTTTCTATGCTAGTAGATCATGAAAAGAATGCTTTAGGTGCTGGTTATATTTTTGAATTCATTCATGATGATACTGAAAATTATTATGAGGGAGGAACATATGCTTGTAGGAATTGCAATAATGTCAAGTTTCCTCTCTATGTGCTTCAATTTTTGAACTTATGCTTGTTTTACCTTCCTATGCTAGTTGATCATTGTTCCCATAAGTTGTTTGCTCACAAAATCCCTATGCATAGGAAGTGTGTTAGGCTTAAATGTGCTAGTCATATGCTTCATGATGCTCCCGTTATGTTTCAATTCTTATCTTTTATGTGAGCATCATTGCCATCATCATGCCTAGCTAAAAAGGCATTCAAGAAAAGCACTTGTTGGGAGACAACCCAATATTTACCCTTACTGTTTTTGTGTGTCCACATGATTATGCTACTGTAGTAATCATGTTTTATAGCTTTTGTTTCAATAAAGTTCCAAGTAGAACCTTTGGGAAGACTTGGGTGAAGTTTATGTGATCTTGCTGTAAAAAACAGAAACTTTTGCGCTCACGAGATTAGCTGCCATTTTTTACTGGAGAGTGATTTTAGGTTGATTCTTTTTGAAGATGATTAATAGACAAACTCCTCAGGTCCACCAGTTTATTTCAGAATTTTTGAGTTCCATAGGTATACGTTTGATACAGATTACTACAGACTGTTCTGCTTTTGACAGATTCTGTTTTTGATGTGTTGTTTGCTTATTTTGATGAATCTATGAGTAGTATTGGAGGGTATGAACCATAGAGAAGTTAGAATACAGTATATATTACACCAATATGAATTTAGAATGGGTTTATTACAGTACCTAAGTGGTGGTTTTATCTTCTTATACTAACGGAGCTTACGAGTTTTGTTTTGAGTTTTGTGTGGTTGAAGTTTTCAAGTTTTGGGTAAAAATTCGATGGACTATGGAATAAGGAGTGGAAAGAGCCTAATCTTGGGGATGCCCAAGGCACCCCAAGGTAATATTCAAGGAAAACCAAGCAACTAAGCTTGGGGATGCCCCGGATGGCATCCCCTCTTTCGTCTTCGTTCATCGGTAACTTTACTTGGAGCTATATTTTTATTCGCCACATGATATGTGTTTTGCTTGGAGCGTCATTTTATTTTGCTAGTTTTTGCTTTATGTTAGTTAGAATAATGTTTTGCATCTATATTTTCAATAAAAATGTCAAGGATAGCCTTTGCCATGCTTATTTTGCTAGTATACATGTTGCTGTTTGAAAACAGAAAGTTTACCGCTGTTGCAAACATTCCCTAGAAAAATCAGAGAATGGTATAATGTTGAATCTTTTTGCATATTAAGATCTGATAAATTTATTACAGTGGGAATTTTAGTTCATAATTTTTGGAGTCAGGGAAGTATTGATACTCTTGCATTCTTTATAGACTGTACTGTTTTGGCAGATTGCTGTTATGTTTGCGTTGTTTGCATATGTTTGCTTGTTTAATGATTCTATTTTGAGGATAGGAGTATTAAATATGCAGAGGCATTTAGTATGCAATGTTGAATAATAATTTTAGTGATTTGCTACAGTAGAAAATGATAAGATTTTGCATTGGTTTATACTAACCTATCTCACGAGTTCTTGTTGAGTTTGGTGTGAATGAAGCTTTTGATAAAAAGAGAAACCATGATATGAGAGGAATTAAGGAGACACAAAAGTTCAAGCTTGGGGATGCCCAAGGCACCCCAAGATAATATTTCAAGAAGTCTCAAGCATCTAAGCTTGGGGATGCCCCGGTAGGCATCCCACCTTTCTTCTTCAACAACTATCGTTAGTATCAATTGAGCCTAAGTTTTTGCTTCTTCACATGAGTTGTGCTATCCTTGCAATTTCATTTTAGTTTGTTTTTCTTGTTGTTTGAATAAGATACCAAGATCTTAAATTCTTAAATGAGAGAGAGTCTTTATATAGCTACATAATTATTTAGTTACTCATTGGTCTTCACTTATATCTTTTTGGAGTAGCTTTTCATTTACTCGTGTACTTCACTTATATCCTATGAGTAAATGGTTGAATGAGTTGGTTGTCATAAATCTGAAATTATATATGTTTCATTTGTTTACTCCATGGGGAGTAATGATTTCACATCTAAGAAGTAGAGGTTGTAAATTTATTGGCGGTTAGCAAGCATTGTATTAGTCATTTGAACAATTCATGAAAGAATATTGAAGGAAGAGAGATTTCACATATAAATATATTATCATAGATATCTTTTATAATTGTGAGCACTCATTAAGTATGACATGCTAAAGAGTTGATGTTGGACAAGGAAGACAACATAATGGGTTATGTTTTCTCGCATCTCGGTTAAAGTATATTGTCATGGATCATTCAAACATGTTGAGATTGCCTTTCCCCCTCATGCTAGCCAAAATTCCTAGCACCAAGTAGAGATACTACTTGTGCTTCCAAATATCCTTAAACCTAGTTTTTGCCATGAGAGTCCACCATACCTACCTATGGATTGAGTAAGATCCTTCAAGTAAGTTGTCATCAGTGCAAGCAATAAAAATTGATCTCTAAATATGCATGACTTATTAGTGTGGATAAAATAAGCTTTGTACGAACTTGTTATGGAAGCAATAAAAGTGACGGACTGCATAATAAAGGTCCATATACAAGGGGCAATATAAAGTGACGTTCCTTCGCATTAAGATTTTGTGTATCCAACCCTAAAAGCGCATGACAACCTCTGCTTCCCTCTGCGAAGGGCCTATCTTTTACTTTATGTCTTTTACTTTATGCAAGAGTCAAGGTGATCTTCACCTTTCCCTTTTTCATTTTATACTTTGGCAAGCACTTTGTGTTGGGGTGATCCTGATATATATATCCAATTGGATGTAAGTTAGCATGAACTATTATTGTTGACATCACCCAAAGGTGAATACGTTTGGAGGCAATATTATGAGCCCCAATCTTTCTCTGTGTCTGATTAAAACTTCATAACCACAAGTATTGCGTGAGTATTAGCAATTGTAGAAGACTATATGATAGTTGAGTATGTGAAGTTTGCTAAATCAAAGCTCTGACATAGACTCTTCCTGAAAGTAAGATGAATTGCAATTGTTTGATGACTAAGAATGAAGTTTGATAGTTTTCAAGAAAGTTTATGATCTATGCTTTAACATGTGAATTGCTTGTTACTTATTCTTGAGAAATTTTATGAGATGAACTACTGTTATGACATATTATCATGCTAGAAAAGGTGATTGAAATTATCATTGATCAAACTTGTGCACCTGCTAGCATTCACACTTCATAAATTCTTTCTTTATCATTTACCTACTCGAGGATGAGTAGGAATTAAGCTTGGGGATGCTAATACGTCTCCAACGTATCTATAATTTATGAAGCATTCATGCTATTTTATTATCTGTTTTGAATGATTATGGGCTTTATTATACACTTTTATATTACTTTTGGGACTAACCTATTAACCGGAGGCCCAACCCATATTGTTGTTTTATTCCCGTTTCAGTATTTCGAAGGAAAGGAATATCAAACGGAGTCCAAACGGAATGAAACCTTCGGCAACGTGATTTTTTGGAAGATTATCATCCTGGAGACTTGGAGTCCACGTCAGAAGATACTTGAGGAGCCCAGGAGATAGGGGGCGCCCCCCCCTACTGGGCGCGCCCCCTGTCTCGTGGACCCCTCGAGCACCTCCCGACCGACTTCTTTCGCCTATATAAGCCTATGTACCCTAAAACCATCGAATATCAAGATAGATCGGGAGTTCCGCCGCCGCAAGCCTCTGTAGCCACCAAAAACCTCTCGGGAGCCCGTTCCGGCACCCTACCGGAGGGGGAACCCATCACCGGTGGCCATCTTCATCATCTCGGCGCTCTCCATGACGAGGAGGGAGTTGTTCACCCTCGGGGCTGAGGGTATGTACCAGTAGCTATGTGTTTGAGCTCTCTCTCTCTCTCTCGTGTTCCCTCTCATGTTCCCTCTATGGCACGATCTTGATGTATCCCGAGCTTTGTTATTATAGTTGGATCTTATGATGTTTCTCCCCCTCTACTCTCTTGTGATGAATTGAGTTTCCCCTTTGAAGTTATCTTATCGGATTGAGTCTTTTATGAGAACGATTGATGTATGTCTTGCCGTGCTTATCTATGGTGACAATGGGATATCATGTGCCACTTGATGTATGTTTTGGTGACCAACTTGCGGGTTTCGCCCATGAACCTATGCATAGGGGTTGGCACACGTTCTTGACTGTCCGGTAGAAACTTTGGGGCACTCTTCGATGTACTTTGTGTTGGTTAGATGAATCTGAGATTGTGTTATGCATATCATATAATCATGCCCACGGATACTTGAGGTGACAATGGAGTATCTAGGTGACATTAGGGTTTTGGTTGATTTGTGTCTTAAGGTGTCATTCTACTACGAACTCTTGAATAGATAGATCTGAAAGAATAACTTTGAGGTGGTTTCGTACCCTACCATAATGTCTTCGTTTGTTCTCCACTATTAGTGGCTTTGGAATGACTCTTTGTTGCATGTTGAGGGATTGTTATATGATCTATCTATGTTATTATTGTTGAGAGAACTTGCACTAGTGAAAGTATGAACCCTAGGCCTTGTTTCCTATCATTGCAATACCGTTTACGCTCACTTTTATCACTTGTTACCTTGCTGTTTTTATAATTTCAGATTACAAAAACCTATATCTACTATCCATTTTGCACTTGTATCTTCATCTCTTCGACGAACTAGTGCACCTATACAATTTACCATTGTATTGGGTGTGTTGGGGACACAAGAGACTCTTTGTTATTTGGTTGCAGGGTTGTTTGAGAGAGACCATCTTCATCCTATGCCTCCTATGGATTGATAAACCTTAGGTCATCCACTTGAGGGAAATTTGCTACTGTCCTACAAACCTGTGCACTTGCAGGCCCAACAACGTCTACAAGAAGAAGGTTGTGTAGTAGACATCAGATACCCATTGGGTATAAGATACTCGATGGGTATGGGCATGGGTACCAATTTGTGCCCATGGATATTGAAATGGGTGGGTATAGAAAAATGTTTTGGGTATGGGTTTGGGCACAAAAAGTTCGTCCCCACCCATACCCTACCCATTGCCATCCCTAAATTTCTCTCATATTGTTCTTGCTAATTTAGTATTGCTACTGTCACTATTGCACTTGCTACAAAATCATTGCTATCATTGTTACTGTTACTATTGTTGTTGCTAGTACTATCAAAACTACCATACTACTTTGCTACTGATCACTTTACTGCAGATAATAAATCTCCAGGTGTCGTTGATTTGACTCCTCAGCTGCTAATACTTGCAAACATTCTTTGGCTCCCCTTGTGCCGAATCAATAAATTTGGGTTGAATACTCTACCCTCGAAAACTGTTGCGATCCCCTATACTTGTCGATTATCAAGACCTTTTTCTCGCACTGTTGCCGAGGAGCATAACTATATTTGTGGAGTCACTGGGATTATTATCAAATTATCACTATGAAGAATCTGAAGGATGCTAAGACTAAGATTTTCCCTTCTAAGACGAGGAGAGGTAAGGAATTGAAATCTAGCTCCACTTTAGATTCACCTTCTGTTATAAGTAGACTTGCAACACCACCACATGCTATCAATTCTGATATGTCGCAAATTATTGATGATGCTACTTCTGCTATGAATGCTACTTTTGATGATGCTAGTACCTTACTTGATAATGTGCCACTATGTGAATTTCTTGATAAACAAATTGCTAGAGTAAGACAGAATGAGATTGTTGAAACTGATGAAGAGCTTGAAACTGAAAATCTCGAAATACCTATTACACCTAGTTCTCCTAGATATGAATTGTCAAAGGTACCGGAAGGTTATGTTATGGATGAGGAGACAACTAGAGACATTCTTTCTTGTAAGGATAGAGATGATTTGGAAAAGTTATTATGCAAGTATAAAGAAAAGACTTTGAATGCTAAAATGAAATGTGATCCTCAGTTTGCTACTTCACCTATCTTTGTTGATGATAAGGATTATGAATTCTCTGTCGACACAGAGTTAATTACTTTGGTTAAATCTGATCCTTTCCATGGTTATGAAACTGAAACTGTTATGGCACATCTTACTAAGTTGAATGGTATAGCCATCGTACCCTTTTTGCTCATGATGAGAAGATTCACTATTATTATATTCTCAAGTTATTTGCATTATCATTAAAGGGTGATGCTAAGGCTTGTTATAATACTCTTGCTCCTGGTTGTGTGCGCAGTCCCTGGGATATGATTTAATACTTCTTTGCAAAGTATTTTCCTGCTCATAAGAAACAAGTTCCTTTACAGGAAATATTTAACTTTGTGCAAATTGAACAATAGAGTCTCCCACAAGCTTGGGGGAGGCTTCTCCAATTGCTTAATGCTTTGTCTGGTCATCCTCTTAAGAAAAATGAAATACTTGATATCTTCTATAATGTACTAGCCAATGCTTCTAGGGATTTCCTAGATAGTTGTGCTGGTTGTGTTTTCAAGGAACGAACTGTTGGACAAGCTGAAGAATTATTGAATAACATAATAAAAATTTATGATTATTGGATCCTTCTTGAACCACCACTTAAACCCACTCCAAATAAGAGGGGTATCTTATATCTCAGTCCTGAAGATATGCAAGAGGCAAAGGATTCTATGAAGGAAAAGGTATGAAAGCAGAGGATGTTAAAAATTTACGACCTACCGAAGAAATACATGGGCTTGGAACACCACCACCACCAAAGGTAGTAGAGTTAAATTCTTTTCTAAAGTTTGATGAAGGTGATATTCCTTATAATAAACATCCTATTCAATGCCTTTATGAGTTTGATAATTACATTAAAAAGCAAGATCACTTCAATGCAAATGTTATGAAACAATTGAAATACAATTATGATATGATTGCTCGCTTGATTGACTTGTTATTTAGAATATCAAATAATGTCGGAGGTGTAGGAAAGCATGCCTCTATGGTTCAAACTCAACTAGAACAAGTTGCAAAATATCTAAGAGAGTTGCTTGATGAAATGAATAATAATATCAATGATCATGCTATTAGAGTAATGGCTAGAGGAGGTAGAATGACTCAGGATCCATTTTATCCCGAGGGACACCAAATAAGAATTGAAAAAGACTCTCAAAGAGTTAACACTGATGCGCCTAGTCCCTTCAAAAAGAAAAGAAAGAAGAACAGCGATAGGACTTTGCATGCCTCTAGTGAACCTGAAGTAGAAAACCTCCTGATAACGGTAATGAAGTCTCTATCTCTGATGCTGAAACTCAATCTGGTAGTGAACACTCATCTTCTGATAATGAAAAATATAATGATGAGGTTCATGAATATAATCAAACAAATAATAAAGAACCAGACATTGATGTTGAAATAGAACCATCAGTTGATCTTGATAACCCACAACCCAAGAATAAAAGATATGATAAAAGAGACTTTGCTGCTAGAAAACATGGTAAGAAAAGAGAACCATTGGTTGAAAAACCTATGCCCTTTCCACCTAAGTCAACCAAAAAGATAGATGATGAAGAATTTGAAAGCTTTGCGTACTCGCTTTTTGCGTACTCGCTTAACCGATATCTTGAAAATGCCTCCTTATGCAAAGTACATGAAAGACATCATCACCAATAAGAGAAAAATACCGGAAGCTGGAATCTCCACCATGCTTGCTAATTATAATTTTAAGGGTTGAGTACCTAAAAAACTTGGAGATCCGGGAATACCAACTATACCTTGCTCCATCAAAAGAAATTATGTGAAAACTTCTTTATGTGATTTAGGAGCCTGTGTTAGTGCTATGCCTTTCTATTTATAGAAAAGACTTGATTTGAATAAACTCACACCTACTGAAATATCTTTGCAAATGGTTGATAAATCAACTGCCATACATATCGGTATTTGTGAGCATGTGGCCATTGTTGTTGCTAATGTTACTATCTTAACTGACTTTGTTATACTTGAGATGCCCAAGGACGACAACATGTCGATTATCCTTGGTAGACCCTTCTTGAATACTGCAGGGGTTGTTATTGATTGCAATAAAAGCAAGGTTAGTTTTCATATCAATGGTAATGAGCATACAGTTTACTTTCCGAAGAAACAATTCCAAGTGAATGGTATTAATGTTATTGAAAAATCTCCGACAATCACTATTGGAAGTTTTCAACTACCTCTTCCTATTGCTAAAAAGAAATATGAAATGCTTATTGTTGCGGACATTCATATCCTCATTGAATTAACTTAGTTTTTCACGAAAGTTCTTCAATTTCATGCTAATCGGAAGGGGTCATTAATAAGACTTGATCAACCTTATTAATGAATCGTTTTTGAGAGATATGAAGTCGATGAATTCAGTGAGCACTACCTTCTGTCCCTACCTTTTGTTTTCTGTTTTTTGTTACTTAAATAAAATAAAATGCCATGCTTTATCTATTTTCCGAGTTTTCCATACAATAAAAAATGACCAAAAAATAAAAGTTCTCAGAATGCTCTGAAAATTTAATATGATTTTTTCTGAATATTTAAGAATTTTTAGTGCAAATAACATCAGAGGGAGGTGCTCCAGGTGGGCACAACCCACCTGGGCGCGCCAGCACCCCAGGCGCACCTTGGTGGGTTGTGTTCCCCACATGGGCCCCTCACTTATCTCTTTGATACGTCTCCAATGTATCTATAATTTTTGATTGTTCCATGCTATTATATTATCTGTTTTGGATGTTTAATGGGCTTTAATATGCTATTTTATATTATTTTTTGGACTAACCTATTAACCGGAGGCCCAGTACCAGTTTCTTTTTTTGCCTATTTTAGAGGTTTGCAGAAATGGAATACCAAACGGAGTCCAAACGGAATAAAACCTTCACGATGATCTTTCTTGGATCGAAAGCGAACAAGAAGACTTGGAGTTGAAGTTAGAAATGCCACAAGGTGTCCACGAGGCAGGAGGGCGCGCCCAGGGGGGTAGGCAAGCCCCCCACCCTCATGGTCCCCTTGTAGGTCCATCAACATACTTATTTTGCCTATATATACTCTTATACCCTAGAAATATCATGGGGAGCCACAAAAGCACTTTTCCACCGCTACAACCTTCTCTACCCATGAGATCCCATCTTGGAGCCTTTTCCGGCGATCTGCCGGAGGGGGAATCAATCACGGAGGGCTTCTACATCAACACCATTGCCTCTCCGATGAAGCGTGAGTAGTTTACCACAAACCTTTGGGTCCATAGTTATTAGCTAGATGGCTTTCTCTCTCTTTGTTTCTCAATACAAAGTTCTCCTCGATGTTCTTGGAGATCTATTCGATGAAATACTCTTTTGCGGTGTTTTTGCCGAGATCCGATGAATTGTGGATTTATGAACAAGATTATCGATGAATATTATTTGATTCTTCTCTGAATTCTTATATGCATGATTTGATATCTTTGCAAGTCTCTTCGAATTACCGGTTTAGTTTGGCCTACTAGATTGATCTTTCTTGCAATGGGAGAAGTGCTTAGCTTTGGGTTTAATCTTGCGGTGTCCCTTCCTAGTGACAGTAGGGGCAGCAAGGCATGTATTGTATTGTTGCCATCGAGGGTAAAATATGGGGTTTATATCATATTGCTTGAGTTTATCCCTCTACATCATGTCATCTTGCTTAATGCGTTACTCCGTTCTTATGAACTTAATACTCTAGATGCATGCTGGATAGTGGTTGATGTGTGGAGTAATAGTAGTAGATGCAGAATCATTTCGGTCTACTTGACACGAATGTGATGCCTATGTTCATGATCATTGCCTTAGATATCATCATAATTATGCGCTTTTCTATCAATTTCTCGGCAGTAATTTGTTAACCCACCATAATACATGCTATCTCGAGAGAAGCCACTAGTGAAACCTATGGCCCTCGAGTCTCTTTTCCATTATATTACATCTCTTTTCCATTACATTACATCTCTTTTCCATTACATCGCATCTCTTTAAATATCATTTACTATTTTCCAATCTTTACTTTCCAATCTATACAACAAAAATACCAAAAATATTTACTTTAAAATCTCTATTAGATCTCACTTTTGCGAGTGACCGTGAAGGGATTGACAACCCCTTTATCTCGTTGGTTGCAAGGTTCTTGATTGTTTGTGCAAGTACTAGGTGACTTGTGTGCCGTCTCCTACTGGATTGATACCTTGGTTCTCAAAACTGAGGAAAATACTTACGCTACTTTGCTGCATCACCCTTTCCTCTTCAAGGGAAAAACAAATGCAAGCTCATGAGGTCGCAGGAAAGATTTCCGGCGCCGTTGCTGGGGAGATCTATGACAAGTCAAGCCATACTAAGTACCCATCATAAACTCTTCTCCCTCGCATTACATTATTTGCCATTCGCCTCTCATTTTCCTCTCCCCCACTTCTAAAACGATTTTCAAAAACCTTTGCCTTTCCATCGCCCCTGTTCTGTTCTCCACTTTTCGTTTGCTTCTTGTGTGCTTGTTGTTGGATTGATTGCTTGTCACGATGGATCAAGATAATACTAAATTGTTGACTTTTCCAATACCAACAACAATGATTTTATAAGGACTCCAATTGCTCCTACTACCGATGTTGAATCTTGTGAATTAATACCGCCTTTTTGAATCTTGTTATGAAAGATCAATTTCCGGGCCATCCAAGTGAAGATGCCGCAACCCATCTAACCAAATTTGTTGATTTGTGTGATATGAAAAAAAGAAAGATGTGGATAATGATATTGTTAAATTGAAGCTATTTCCGTTTTTGCTTAGAGATCATGCTAAAACTTGGTTCTCTTCTTTGCCTAAAAATAGTATTGATTCATGGAATAAGTGCAAAGATGCTTTTTATCTCTAAGTATTTTCCTCTCACTAAGATCATCTCTCTTAGGAATGGTATTATGAATTTTAAGCAACTTGATCATGAGCATGTTGCACACGCTTGGGGGAGGATGAAATTAATGATACATAATTGCCCTACACATGGTTTGAATTTGTGGATGATTATACAAAAAATTTATGCCGCATTGAATTTTGCTTCTAGAAATCTTTTAGATTCGGCCGCGGGAGGCACTTTTATGGAAATCACTTTAGGATAAGCTACTAAACTCCTAGACAATATTATGGTTAATTATTCTCAATGGCACACCGAAAGATCCACTAGTAAAAAAGTTCATGCGATTGAAGAAATTATTTTGAGTGGAAAGATGGATGAACTTATGAAATTGTTTGCTAATAAAAGTATTTCTTCTGATCCTAACGATATGCCTTTGTCCACCTTGATTGAGAATAATAATGAATCTATGGATCTGAATTTTTTTGGTAGGAACAATTTTGGTAACAACACATATAGAGGCCATTTTAATTCTAGGCCGTTTCCTAGTAATTCCTCTAATAATTATGGTAATTCCTACAACAACTCTTACGGAAATTTTAATAAGACGCCCTCTGATTTGAGAATAGTGTTAAAGAATTTATGAGTTTGCAAAAGAATTTCAATGCTTTGATTGAAGAAAAATTGCTTAAGATTAATGAGTTGGCTAGAAACGTGTATAGAATTTCTCTTGATGTTGATTCCTTGAAACTTATATCTATTCCACCTAAGCATGATATCAATGAGTCTCTCAAAGCCATGAGAATTTCCACTGATGAGTGCAAAGAAAGAACTGCTAGGATGCGTGCTAAAAAGATTGGTTTGTGAAAGCGTGTTCTTCTAGTTTTCATGATAATAATGAAGATCTAAAAGTGATTGATGTGACTCCTCTTATATCTTTGTTTTCCAATATTAATCTTGATAAATATGGGACTGGTGATGAGTCAACTTTAGTTAAAAGGCATCCCAATGGTTCAGAGTTTTTAGATCTAGATGCAAAAATTGATAAAAGTGGGATTGAAGAGGTCAAAACTTTACATAGCAATGAACCCACTATTTTGGATTTCAAGGGATTTAATTATGATAATTGGTCTTTAATAGATTGTATTTCCGTGTTGCAATCCGTGCTAAATTTTCCTCATGCTTATAATCAAAATAAAGCTTTTACTAAACATATCGTTGATGCTTTGATGCAATCTTATGAAGAAAAGCTTGAACTAGAAGTTTCTATCCCTAGAAAACTTTATGATGAGTGGGAACCTACTATTAAAATTAAGATTAAAGATTGTGAATGTTATGCTTTGTGTGATTTGGGTGCTAGTGTTTCCACAATTCCAAAAACTTTGTGCGATGTGCTAGGTTTCCGTGAATTTGATGATTTGTTCTTTAAATTTGCATCTTGCGGATTCCACCATTAAGAAACCTATGGGAAGGATTAATGATGTTCTTATTGTTGCAAATAGGACTTATGTGCACGTAGATTTCATTGTTCTTGATATAGATTGCAATCATACATGTTCTATTATTCTTGGTAGACCTTTCCTTAGAATGATTGGTGCATTTATTGATATGAAAGAAGGCAATATTAGATTCCAATTTCCATTAAGGAAAGGCATGGAACACCTTCCGCAGAAGAAAATTAAATTGCCTTATGAATCTATTATGAGAGCCCCTTATGGACTGCATAACAAAGATGGCAATACCTAGATCTATTCATGTTTTTATGCTTAGTTAGGGGCGTTAAACGATAGTGCTTGTTGGAAGGCAACCCAATTTTATTTTTGTTATTTGCTTTTTGCTCCTGTTTAGTAAAAAATAATTCATCTAGATTCTGTTTCGATGTGGTTTTATGTTTTAATTAGTGTTTGTGCCAAGTAGAACCTTTGGGAAGACTTGGGTGAAGTCTTTGCGATCTTGCTGTAAAAAACAGAAACTTCTGCACTGAAGAGAATAGCTGTCATGTTTTACAGAAGAGTAATTTTAGGTTTATTCTTTTTTCATATGATTAATAGACAAATTCCTCATGTCCAGCAATTTATTTCAGAATTTTTAGAGTTACATAAGTATTCGAAAGTTAGAGATTGCTACAGACTGTTCTGTTTTTGATAGATTCTGTTTTTCGTGTATTGTTTGCTTATTTTGATGAATCTATGAGTAGTATCGGGGGGTATGAACCATAAAGAAGTTGGAATACAGTAGGTTTAACACCAAAATAAATAAAGAATGAGTTCATTACAGTACCTTAAAGTGGTGGTTTATTTTCTTATACTAACGGAGCTCGTGAGATTTTCTATTGAAGTTTTGTGTTGTGAAGTTTTCAAGTTTTTGGGTAAAGATTTGATGGATTTTGGAATAAGGAGTGGTGAGAGCCTAAGCTTGGTGATGCCCAAGGAACCCCAAGTTAAAATTCAGGGACAACCAAAAGCCTAATCTTGGGGATGCCCCGGAAGGCATCCCCTCTTTCATCTTCATCTATCGGTAACTTTACTTGAGGCTATATTTTTATTCACCACATGATATGTGTTTTGCTTGGAGCGTCTTGTATGATTTGAGTCTTTGCTTTTTAGTTTACCACAATCATCCTTGCTTTACACACCTTTTGGGAGAGACATGCATGAATCGAAATTTATTAGAATACTCTATGTGCTTCACTTATATCTTTTGAGCTAGATAATATTTCTCTAGTGCTTCGCTTATATCTTTTTAGAGCACGGCGATGGTTTTATTTTATAGAAATTGTTGATCTCTCATGCTTCACCTATATTTTTTTGGGAGTATTTTAGAACAGCATGGTAATTTGCTTTGGTTATAAAATTAGTCCTAATATGATGGGCATCCAAGATGGGTATAATAAAAACTTTCATATAAAGTGCATTGAATACTATGAGAAGTTTGATTCTTTATAATTGTTTTGAGATGTGAAGATGGTGATATTAGAGTCATTCTAGTAGAGTAGTTGTGAATTTGAGAGATACTTGTGTTAAAGTTTGTGATTCTCGTATCATGCACGTATGGTGAACCGTTATGTGATGAAGTTGGAGCATGATTAATTTATTGATTGTCTTCCTTATGAGGGGCGGTCGGGGACGAGCGATGGTATTTTCCTACCAATCTATCCCCCTAGGAGCATGCGCGTAGTATTTCGTTTCGATAACTAATAAATTTTTGCAATAAGTATGTGAGTTCTTTATGACTAATGTTGAGTCCATGGATTATACACACTCTCACCCTTCCACCATTCCTAGCCTCTCTAGTACCGCGCAACTTTCGCCGGTACCATACACCCACCATATACCGTCCTCAAAGCATCCACCATACCTACCTATTATGGCATTTCCATAGCCATTCCGAGATATATTGCCATGCAACTTTCTACCGTTCTGTTTGTTATGACATGCTCCATCATTGCCATATTGCCTTGCATGATCATGTAGTTGACATCGTATTTGTGGCAAAGCCACCGTTCATAATTTTTCATACATGTCACTCTTGAATCATTGCACATCCTAGTACACCGTCGGAGGCATTCACATAGAGTCATAGTTTGTTCTAAGTATTGAGTTGTAATTCTTGAGTTGTAAGTAAATAAAAGTGTGATGATCTTAATTATTAGAGCATTGTCTAGTGAGGAAAGGATGATGGAGACTATGATTCCACCACAAGTTGGGATGAGACTCCAGACTAAATAAAAAAAGAGGGAAAAATAAGAGGCCATAAAAAGGAGAAAAGGCCCAAATAAAAAATAAGAGAAAAAGAGAGAAGGGGCAATGCTACTATCCTTTTACCACACTTGTCCTTCAAAGTAGCACCATGATCTTCATGATAGAGAGTCATATGTTGTCACCTTCATATACTAGTGGGAATTTTTCATTATAGAACTTGGCTTGTATATTCCAATGATGGGCTTCCTCAAAAATGCCGTAGGTCTTCGTGAGCAAGCATGTTGGATGCACACCCACTTAGTTTCTTTTGTTGAGGTTTCATACACTTATAGCTCTAGTGCATCCGTTGCATGGCAATCCCTACTCACTCACATTGATATCTATTGATGGGTGCCTCCATAGCCCGTTCATATGCCTAGTTGATGTGAGACTATCTTCTCCTTTTTGTCTTCTCCACAACCACCATTCTATTCCACCTATAGTGCTATGTCCATGGCTCACGCTCATGTATTGCGTGAAGATTGAAAAAGTTTGAGAACATCAGAAGTATGAAACAATTGCTTGGCTTGTCATCGGGGTTGTGCATGATTAAATACTTTGTGTGATGAAGATAGAGCATATCCAGACTATATGATTTTGTAGGGATAACTTTCTTTGGACATGTTATTTTGAGAAGACATGATTCCTTTGTTAGTATGCTTGAAGCATTATTATTTTTTGTCAATATTAAACTTTTGCCTTGAATCTTCCGGATCTGAACATTCATGCCACAATAAAGAAAATTACATTGATAAATATGTTAGGTAGCATTCCACATCAAAAATTCTGTTTTTATCATTTACCTACTCGAGGACGAGCAGGAATTAAGCTTGGGGATGCTTGATACGTCTCCAACGTATCACCAATTTTTGATTGTTCCATGCTATTATATTATCTGTTTTGGATGTTTAATGGGCTTTAATATGCACTTTTATATTATTTTTGGGACTAACCTATTAACCGGAGGCCTAGTGCCATTTTCTGTTTTTTTGCCTATTTTAGAGTTTTGCATAAAAGGAATACCAAATGGAGTCCAAACGGAATGAAACCTTTGCGGTGATCTTTCTTGGACCGAAAGCAAACCAGAAGACTTGGAGTCGAAGTCAAAAACGCCATGAGGCGTCCACGAGTATGGAGGGTGCGCCCAGGGGGGTAGGCGTGCCCACACCCTCATGGGCCCCTCGTAGCTCCACCGACGTACTTCTTTCGCCTATATATACTCTTATACCCTAGAAACATCAGGGGGAGCCATGAAACCACTTTTCCACTGCCGTGAGATCCCATCTTGGGGCCTTTTCCGGCGATCTGCCGGAGCGGGAATCAATCACGGAGGGCTTCAATATCAACAACATTGCCTCTTCGATGAAGCGTGAGTAGTTTACCACAGACCTTTGGGTCCATAGTTATTAGCTAGATGGCTTCTTCTCTCTCTTTTATTCTCAATATAAAGTTCTCGACGATGTTCTTAGAGATCTATTCGATGTAATACTCTTTTGTGGTGTGTTTGCCGAGATCCAATGAATTCTGGATTTATGAACAGGATTATCTATGAATATTATTTGATTCTTCTTTGAATTCTTATATGCATGATTTGATATCTTTTCAAGTCTCTTTGAATTATTGGTTTAGTTTGGCCTACTAGATTGATCTTTCTTGCAATGGGAGAAGTGCTCAGCTTTGGGTTCAATCCTGCGGTGTCCTTTCCTAGTGACAGTAGGGGCAGCAAGGCACGTATTGTATTGTTGCCATCGAGGGTAAAACATGGGGTTTATATCATATTGCTTGAGTTTATCCCTCTACATCATGTCATCTTGCTTAATGCGTTACTCCGTTCTTATGAACTTAATACTCTAGATGCATGCTAGATAGCGGTTGATGTGTGGAGTAATAGTAGTAGATGCAGAATCGTTTCGGTCTACTTGACACGGACGTGATGCCTATGTTCATGATCATTGTCTTAGATATCTTCATAATTATGTGCTTTTCTATCAATTGCTCGGGAGTAATTTGTTCACCCACCGTCATACATGCTATCTCGAGAGAAGCCACTAGTGAAACCTATGGCCCACCGGGTCTCTTTTCCATTATATTACATCTCTTTTCCATTATATCACATCTCTTTAAATATTGTTTACTATTTTACAATCTTTACTTTCCAATCTATACAACAAAAATACCCAAAATATTTACTTTACTATCTCTATTCGATCTCACTTTTGCGAGTGACCGTGAAGGGATTGACAACCCCTTTATCGCGTTGGTTCCAAGGTTCTTGATTGTTTGTGCAGGTACTAGGTGACTTGTGCATCGTCTCCTACTGGATTGATACCTTGGTTCTCAAAACTGAGGGAAATGCTTACGCTACTTTGCTGCATCACCCTTTCCTCTTCAAGGGAAAAACCAATGCAAGCTCGAGAGGTAGCACTCTTTGTCCCACATCATCACCTACCTCGAGAAAAAAATCACCATTGCTCTCTCCCTCGTGTTCTTGCTCTCAAACTCGTGGATTTCAATCTCTTTGCTCAAAGCTCCATTTCTGAAACTGTTTTGGGGGACTGTTGCTTGGTATGTGACTCCTCCATTGTCCACTTAGTTTTTGCTTTAGTGGTTTATATTTAGCATAATTAGTGACTCTTGGTGCTGCTGTATATGAGCTTGCATGTTGAATTCTTAGAGTCCTAAGTAGTTTGAATGCTTGATATGGCTGCTATGCATCCCTATGAGTAGTTGCTATCAATCTTGTGATGTTTTGTTGACAAAAAATTGTGACCTAATTTTTTTTCAGAAAATTTTACATGAATATGATGAACCTCTTTGCAAGGATTTCTTCGAGGAGGAGGTCCTCGGAGGCATCTTCTAGTAGCAGCTCCGTTTGTCGTCCCTATGTTGAATCAAGTGAAAATTCCATTCGAGATGCCGCCACCAAATCATGTTTATGGTCATATAACGATTATATGGCGCGTGTGGGCATTAAAGAAGAATTTGATCAATATGTTCACAATGCCGAGCTCGGTCCCTACATTGCAGATAAGGGCAACCAACACCTCAGCCTCACTGAACATTTACCAAAGAATTTAAATTCCATCCTCATGAATCTAGAGTATCATTTAAACTATATGACAATTCATTTACTATGCGTCTGGAAACATTTTCTAATCACTGCAAAATACCATTTTGGGGTTCATTGGACGAACCACCAAGGTCGGAGTCTTAAACATTCTTGACTAACCTTTGCTTTGGTGAGACTAGAGGAGTGACTCAAGGGAGAATAAAGAGCATTCATTTTCCCTCAATCCAATACTTTGCACTATTTAATGGAATATGCATTGTAGGCAAACAAGATTGTAGTACACTTTGTGCTCCAGACTTGAACCTTATCTACGCCGCTCTAACTAGTGACAAAAGTTATAACCTTGGAGCGATAGTGGCACGTAGATTGCAACACAACGCTGCTAATGGATATTTTTATGGTGGAATTTATGCCGCACGCTTAGCAAGAGAGTTTGGTGTTTCACCTTGGCCTTATGACCCCATCCTACCCATGCAGTACCTTGACTTCGATGCTATGAAACATCATAAGATCCTTAGTGGTAAACCCCATAATTTTACTTGTAACCTGTTGTTTAATAGAAGGTCCATTGTGGACACCTTTTTGCCTGCACGTGCTCCCTTTGATGTTCATAGAACGGGAAGATATTGTGTTCTTGAGAGCGAGGCCCGAGCACATAACACAGTGGTTGTGGCCACACGGCGAGCTGAGGTGTCTACACCCCGAGAGTCCATGAGCTACCACTCCGACCATTATGCAAGCTACTAATCGAGATTACCAAGTTAGGCCAAAAGCCTAAGCTTGGGGGAGTACGTATTCCCACCGACATTACTTTCATATTCACACATTTCATTCCAGTTGTCGGTGTCCACACTTTTTCATTGTATTATCCATGCTAGATTTGTTTTCTCGCCTTCTTCTTGTGTGTTTGAAAAACTTTGAGAAAATACAAAAATATTTTGTTACTTGTAGTATTTAAAAAGAAAACCCAAAAAGATTTCCTTATTCTTCTTTTTCTTGTTGGGAGCTCTCCCGTGTAAATAGTTTTTCTTGTTTTTGTCTTTCTGTCTTTAGTTTGTTTCCTTCTAGATAAAAACCAAAAACTCCAAAAATATTTCAGTGTGTTTCACTAAATTTATTTTTCTTTTTCTTTAGTCGTACCGAGGAGAAGACCACGATGAAAATGCTGAGTGGCTCTCATATGCATTATTGTTGATCTGACAGAGAGCCCATATTACATTGTCTTCTTCTTTTTGAATAAAACTGTTTGCAGATTCCAGCTTAGTCCACGTCACTCTTGCATTATTATTATTTTCATATCATTCAATCATGCAAGTGAAAGGCAATAATGACGATATTTGATGAATTGGTTGTGGCAGAGAGAAACGGGTATGAACTCAACTTGTTCTATTTTTGTAAATATGTTTAACCTAGTATCCATGATTCAACCTTTTATTATCAAACATGTTTGCAATGACAATTATAGATTATAGTTTCTCAGGCCATGCTTAAATATCTAGGAGTGGATAATGATTTATCTTGGATGTCAACATTGAGTTAAAATGATTGTGATGTAGTATGATGATATGGTATCCTCCTCTGAATGTTCATGTGGCTTGACTTGGCACATGTTCATGCATGTAGTTGAATCAAAACCAACATAGCCTCTATGATACTTATGTTCATGGTGTTCATATCCTACTCATGCTAGTATCCAATGTTACTCATGCATAATGCATGTTCATGACCGTTTTCGCTCTCTAGCTGGCCGCTTCTCAACCTAATTGCTAGCCTTCACCTGTACTAAGTGGGAATTCTGCTTGTGCATCAAAACCATGAAACCCAAGTTATTCCAGATGAGTCCACCATACCTACCTATATGCGGTATTACCCTGCTATCCAAGTAAATTTGCATGTGCCACCTCTAAAATCTTCAGATAAATATCCTTTTTTGTGTGCCTGGGTTGTCCATAGAGCGACAAGAGGTAGTCAGTATCTTCCATGCTAAGCGGGTTATTCTCATGATGAGTGTTTATTCACTCATCCTTCCATGAGAGGGGCGGTAATAGGGATTCCCAGTCTCAAACTCAAGTTGCAAATATAAGCAGAACTCCCCCCAGACTGTTGTTGGTATGGACGACACCCATTGTTTTGGACAAGCCGTGGAGTGTGATTGTTGGTGGAGGGGAGTAAACCTTTACTTTTATCGCTTGGGAATCGCCACTAATGTGTTTAGCATGGAAGATACTGATAACTAATGGTGGCGAAGTAAACAAGATGGGTGCATTTCTCAAAATTCATTTACCTCTATATTAAAAACATGAGCTCTGACACCTCTGCAAATCACTGATTCCCTCTGCAAAGGGACTATCTATTTACTTTTATGTTGTGTCATCACCTTCTCAAATAAGCGCCAGTACCTGAGAACACTATTGTCATCCTCATGCATTGTGTATAGATAATGTTGGGTGCATCATGACTGGATCTTTTCTACCATGAATTACAATGTTTAGTCATTGCTTGTACTTTGGAGGTGCTCTGCATTTATGTTTTACAATCTCAGAAAGGGCTAGCAAGATACCACTATTTTCATATTATATCATGGTTGTTTTGATAAAGTGTTGTTATTTGAGATATCTTATTATTGCTCGCTAGTTGATTATGTCGTTGATTTGAGTTAATATAGTTTCTAAGAGTTATTGTTAACATGGTTAGTTATAATCTTGGCTGAAAACCTGGATTCATAAACAAGAGCAAAAGAGTTCGTAAAAGTTTTTCTTTTTCACTTTTAGTTTATCAACTGAATTACTTGAGGACAAGCAAAGGTTTAAGCTTCGGGGAGTTGATACGTTTCCTACGTATCTACTTTTCCTAACGCTTTTCCTCTTGTTTTGGACTCTAATTTGCATGATTTGAATGAAACTAACCCGTACTGACGTTGTTTTCACAAGAACTACCATGGTGTTGTTTTTGTGAAGAAATAAAAGTTCTCATATTCGAACGAACCTTTGCGAGGATTTTTTAACAATAAAAGAGAATATCTGGAGCCAAGAACCACCGGAGGGGGGCACCTGGGTGGGCACAACCCACCACGGCGCCCCCCCTCTCCAGGCGCGCCCAGGTGGGTTGTCCCCACCTAGTGGACCCACAAACCTCAACCCTGATACTATAAATTCATATTTTCGTAGAAAAAAATCGGGGAGAAAGAATTATCACGTTTCATGAGACATAGCCACCGCCACCTCATGTTCTTCATTAGGAGGCCAGATCTGGAGTCTGTTTGGGGCTCTAGAGAGGGAGATTTTCAATCTTCGTCATCACCAACCCTTCTCCATTGCCAATTCCATGATGCTCCCCACTGGCAGTGAGTAATTCCTTCATAGCCTCGCTGGTCGGTGAGGAGTTGGATGAGATTCATCATGTAATCGAGTTAATTTTGTTAGGGCTGGATCCCTAGTATCCATTATGCTCTGAGATTGATGTTGCTATGAGTTTGTCATGTTTAATGCTTGTCACCTTGGGCCTGGGTGCCATGATTTCAGATATGAACCGTTTATGTTATCACCATTACATATATGTTCTAGATCTGATCTTGCAAGTTATAGTCACCTACATGTTATGATCCGGCAAACCCAGAGTGACAATATTCAGGACACTTCCCTGTGATGACCGTAGTTTGAGGAGTTCATGTATTCATCGTGTGTTAATGTTTTGTTCCAGTTATCTATTAAAAGGAGGCACTAATATCCCTTAGTTTCCAATAGGACCCCGCTGCCACGGGAGGGTAGGACAAAAGATGTCATGCAAGTTATTTCCATAAGCACGTCTGACTATTTACGGAATACATGCCTATATTATATTTATGAACCGGAGCTAGTGTCATATCGCCCTAGGTTATGACTGTTATATGATGAGTATCATCCAATGAATTCACCGATCCAATGCCTACGAATTTCTCTCATATTGCTATTGCTAAGTTACTGTTGCTACTGTCACTATTGCACTTGCTACAAAATCATTGCTATCACTGTTACTGTTACTATTGTTGTTGCTACTACTATCAAAACTACCATACTACTTTGTTACTGATCACTTTGCTGCAGATAATAAATCTCTAGGTGTGGTTGAACTGACAACTCAGCTGCTAATATTTGCAAATATTCTTTGGCTCTCCTTCTGTCGAATCAAAAAAATTGGGTTGAATACTCTACCCTCCAAAATTGTTGCGATCCCCTATACTTGTGGTTATCAGGACACTACTCGGTTCTGCCATTGTTAGTGCTTGGGTTTCGGAAGAGGGGGAGGCGCCTTAGCATGGATGGAAGATTGGACAATTATGTGCAGACGAGGATGGAGAAGCGAATATGTGCTGCGGGAAGTGGACAGGTGATGATGACAACAGCACGCCGCTTAACTTACGAGCATCCCAGCAGCATAGGGTCATATCGATGCCAGACAACTTGCTTGAGTGATCACAGTACTAGTACTCCCTACAGTACCTACTATTGTGCCCTAGTTTGCACAAGGTGGAGTAGGACTCTGCTCTACTACTAGCACCGGAGGAGTATTATATTCTAAAATAGTTACAAACTTCAATATCCGAGCGTGGAACGACTACGAACCGGCATCGGTGCTAACTCCAATCCCCAGAAAACTTCGCTGGGAGACATGGCAGTTACAAACGCCCGTGACGCAGTTAGAGTACGTGTGTAAAGGTGGCGGTTTTGTCAAATACAATGGCTTAAAAAACAGGCCAAAACTAAAGGTTGTGTGGCATTTGCCAGGATTGGGCTCGTGGCGAACAATCTCCAGATATCATTACTAAAAAAGGTTAAAACACCCGGGGCTATAACTTGCACCAGCTGACCACTAACAATGATACTATCATAGTTGTAAAAATGGTCAAAGAACGTGTCGACGTGGTGTTTGGAATTATATGCAAACTAGCAAGATGCCCGTGCATTGCACGAAACATCAAGATGCAATTTTTTACAAAACACCTATTGTGATTGACCCATGCAGGAGTAATCCCATGTGTAAAAACTAATGATATCTTGAGAATTTCATTGGAAAAATGGTATCTCGAGAATTTCATCGGAAAAATGGTATCTCGAGAATTTCATCGCAAAAATGATATCTCGAGAAAGATGAGAGATAAGGTGAGGAGGAGTGGGACGTGCTGGCGACTGGTGGTCGGAGGCGAAGGCAAGGGGATGGATGGCGCCAGCAGCGGCCACCATGCCAGATTATTCTAGAGACTTCCTTTTTAATTGCTCAGCAATGTGGTTGTGGGAGATAAGGATGAATGAGGCAAGGCCTTATTTGCAAATGTGGAGAGGGGTGTGGGTATACTTTTGCAAAATTTCCATAGTCTCCTTACTATCCGTCAGATATAGATCAGACGGCCTATATTGCAGGATGGCAGGCACACCATCATCACCAACTCTGTTTTTTTCTAGGGACTAGGGAGTACTAGTAAGGACGCCATCTACTGCATCGTGCGCTACTCCTGCGCTCCATTCGGCGGGCGCAACGTCCCCTACAACCACTCCCTCCTGTGCTCCATTCGGCGGGTGCAACGTCTCCTACAGCCACTCCTATTTCATGGATGGCCTGGTCGATGCCTGCAAGGTGCCCTGTGTCTACAAGAGTTTCGGCTGTGAGAGGTATGTCGACCAGCACTCGCTGGCTGGGCATAGTTCCAGATGTGCACACGCGCCCTGCAACTACTATGAGTGCACGCCGCTGTTTGAGGGCTCGCCGGCGAGCCTCGTGCATCACCTCACGGCACCATCCGTCAATCACTACTGGCCCGCGGTGGTGAACATAAAGTATGAGACGTGCTACCCATTCGGCATGCCGGAATCGCTGGAGGATCACCACCGCCTGCTAGTCACGGCGGAGGACGGCAGCGTCTTCCTCTTGGCCGAGGCCACCGGCAAGGCCCGCGCAGGCCACCGCCCCGTCTCTATAGTGTGTGTCAGGGGCAATGCCGCTGACGCTGACACGAGGCTGGTGTACGTGTGCGTGCTCACTGTTACTAACCCTCTAAAGAATGAGGGCGCCCATGCCGCCTCCATCACGTTGACTAGGACTGTGCCGAGCTGCTCCGTTCTGGGCAATGTGGACATGGAAGACGCCTGGTATGATTTTGACCCCAAGATGATACACGGGGACTCCAAGGAGGTTCACCTGGTCATATGCATTACCAAGTCAACTATTCATCATTAGTCTTCACTCAATGTAATCCACTGTCTAAGCATGTGGAGACTTCTTATTTATATAGTATAGAACCTTCAATGCATGATCTTGCTCTATTAGTGTACCGCGCTGGAATAAAAGTGTATCCATTTATGGTTTAGTCTAGAAATCTTCCATCTATGCTTTTTCTCCATTAGACTTCTCGCTTGCCATTTATGAGATTAATTGAGAATTTTTACTACAGTAATGGTGAAAGACTTACAATGAACCATTTCTTACATCTCCTCTGGCCCCTCAAATCATCCTAATTTACTCCCTCTGTCTAGGTGTATAAGAGCATGGTTAATTGTATATCCAACTATTGACTATAAGAAAGTGACATGTCGTCTATAGCCAACATGTATAACGGTTAGCTATAAGTATGTGCTACTTTATTAATACATGGCCCACTTTCCACTCTCACATAGTGCCTAGGAGCGCATCACTACTAGAAAAAAAGGCTATAGCTAATATGAACATTAATGGCGCACCATGTATGTGGTGCGCCACTGCTATATAGCAGTGGCGCACCATATATAGGTACGCCATTAGTGGCCATATCACTAATGGCGCACCACACCCACGGTGCGCCACTACTAACATTTTTTTTCAAAACTAGTAATGGCGCACCACACCCTCTGTGCGCCACTACTAACTATTTTTTCAAAAAAAATTCAAAACTAGTAATGGCACACCACACAGACGGTGCGCCACTACTAACATTTTTTCTTCCGTGGGAACAAATGAGTCTGCTGATGGTGCACCACTACTAACAGACGGTGCGCTTAGCAATGATGGTCCCGGCAACACACACTTAAAGTACTCAAGTTCCTTAGCGAGTGACTGTATCTCATGAGTCTTCTGAACAACAGAGCGCTCATCAGTCATCTTGTTGTCACATAATTGCTCCATGACGTACAACTCATTGCCAGCGCCCGAGGCCCCAAACATGGCCTCGAGCGCAACCCACATGTCTTTGCCGCTGTCAAACGACATATATGAACCCACAATGGAATCATCACGAAAACTCAGCAGGGCAGCTTTGAAGAGGGTATCCATGTTCTCGAAAGCTTCCTGATGTGTAGGATTAAGATCGCCCTCAGGCTTACCCTTAGTGGTGTCATAGCAGTACATGATCTAAAGCAAATATACTGCTCTTGTGCGCCACCTTTTATATTGCACCCCCTTAAAAGTAGGCGGCTTCAAAAGCGCAGCAAAACCACTCGGAGTAAATTGCCTATAATCAGGTTTTTGGATTGGATTGTTGAATATATGAGCAATTTACTATGAGATTTAATTTGCATCAACAGTAAATAGATCATGACAACAATTGCAAAGATCAAAATAATGATGCGGACTAAACCAGGAGGACAAAATCACATACTGTACAGTGGGAGCAGAACCGCTTTGGTTGATGTTGTCACTGATGTCGTTGATGAAGAGGTTACCGAGGTCGGGGAAGAAGGTTGTCATTGAGGAAGTCGTCGCTGGCAGCAGTCACAGGAGCACTACTAGAAAAACGGCTATAGCTAATATGGACATTAATGGCGCACCATGTATGTGGTGCGCCACTGCTATATGGCAGTGGTGCACCAAATATAGGTGCACCATTAGTGGCCATATTACTAATGGCGCACTTGGTGTTTGGTGCGCCATTACTAGTTTTTTCCTGGCCGCACACCCTTACCTAGACTTAGCAGTGGTGCACCAAGGGATAGTGCGCCATTACTAGTTAAAACTAGTAATGGCGCACCACACCCTCGGTGTGCCATTACTAACAATTTTTTTTCAAAACTAGTAATGGCGCACCTGGGGATAGTGCGCCATTACTAGTTAAAACTAGTAATGGCGCACCACACCCACAGTGCGCCACTACTAACATTTTTTTTCAAAACTAGTAATGGCGCACCACACACCAGGTGCGCCATTAGTAACCATGGTTACCAATGGCGCATTCTTAGGAGGTGCGCCATTGGTAACCTGAGAGCAGCTAGATATTTTTGACAACCACCTACCACACTCACTTTCCTCATTTCATTCTCTCCACCTCTACCAAGCTTGGTCTCGGCTTCCTCCTCCTCCTCACCTCATTTGCACCATAGATTCACCCAAATTAAGTGGTTAAATTGACTTTTTTATAGGTAAGTAAGGGAAAAGCTTTCTTTATGTTCTAGGTCTACTTTTTTCTCCCTCCAACAACGTGCACACTTTTTATGGCCTAGATCTACATATGTTTGTGGTGTTGCATATGTTTGTGTTTGGAGGTACTGGTATTTGAAATGCGATAGTTGCCAATATTTTCCCGGAATGTTGATTCATTTCCGTTTCGGTGAGAATTTGGCACTATGCTTTCTTTTTTGTTCTATTTTTAGGCAAAGTCATGCCAATTTTTGTTTGGTTCTAAAATATCGTTTTGCTCTACCCCGCAGGCGACCATGGTCCGCACGATGACCGAAGGCATCGTGAATAGATTTTTGAGCTCCGTGAAGGCCGAGATGCTTCAAAAGAACGAGACAGAGATAAGATGTCTGTGTCGAAGATGCAAGCTGAGGAACCTTATGGACCCGGATTCCAGACAAGTGCGGGACCACCTGCTCGTGCGTGGTTTCATGGATGGCTATCGGTGGCAAGGTGATGAAGATGATTATGAAGTCGTCCATGGGGGCCGGGCAAGAAATAAGGAAGGGCAGCAAGACAATAGCGGCGAGGGCGGGCGAGAAGACGAAGAATCTCCAGGACATGATCACGAAGTAGATGCAGGGCATAGTCATCATGTAGAAGATGTCGGACTTGATGATGAGGAATATCAAGATGAAGGGCATGATCATGAAGATGAAGATGCCGAAGCAGACGATGATGGACAATCGATGGACTGGGTGCAGGACCCTCATATTCAAGAGCTTCTTCTCAAGCAGATGGGTAACGCAAGAGCTGCCGCCCGAGAGAAAGCCAAGCTGGATCAACTGGAGATAGACGTGGTTACTCCATTGTATGAAGGATGCAGGCCCGAGGATACCTGCCTGAAAGTAACGCTCATGGCTCTGGAGATGAAGGTAAAACACAAAATGGTGACGCATGCTTCGACGAGAACATGTCATTCTGGCACGAACGTCTTCCCAAGGGGAACAAGTGCCCGACCAGTTTCGAGGAGGCAAAGAAAATCGTGTGTCCTCTGGATTTACCGCACGTGAAATACCATGTGTGCATGAACGATTGCATCTTTTATAGGGACGAGCACGTGGAGTCTACCATATGTCCGGTGTGCAGCGTCACTCGATACAAGAAGAGGAAGAAAGCTCCTCAAAAAGTGGTGTGGTACTTTCTGATCACTCCTCGTCTGCAGCGGTATAGGGAAGAGAAGATGATGGAAATGATCCGGAGATAAATAAAAAAGACAAGATGCTGAGTCACCCTAAGGATGCGAGCCAGTGGCAAGCGTTGAACTTCGAACACCCAGAATTTGGGGACGATCCAAGGAACATCGTGCTGGGTGCGAGCATCGATGGAGTCAATCCGTTTGGGAGCCAGAGAAGCACACATAGCACCTGGCCTGTGTTTGTGTGGATGTACAACCTCCCACCTGGTTGTGCATGAAGAGGAAGTACATTCACATGAGTATGCTAATTGAAGGGCCAAAACAACCAGGGAACGACATCAATCTGTATCTATGGCTGCTGAAAGAGGAGCTAGACACGCTGTGGAAAACGCCAGCCACTACGTGGGATGCCGCGGCGAAAGAATATTTCCCTATGAGAGTCGCACTGGTCACGACGGTGCACGACTATCTCGGTTACGGATATGTCGCGGGGCAGGTGGTCCACGGATTTTGTGCATGCGTCAGGTGCATGGATGACACAACATATCGTCAGCTAGATAGAGATCTCGGGTCTTCGAAACTGTGTTCATGGGACATCGAAGGTGGCTTCGCGACAATGACGCATGGACAAAACGCAAGGATCTGTTCGATGGTGAAACCGAACCCCGAAGACGCCCGCGTACGAGGAGCGGCGAGGAAATAGACGAGTTGTTGAAAAATTGGAAAGAGTGCCAACCGCCGAGAAAGAAGTGAAAGGTGCCAGAGCCGCTGCTGAAGGTATGGAAAACGAGGTCTGTTTTCTGGGACTTGCCATACTGGAAGATCCTCCGTGTGCCTCACGGCCTTGATGTCATGCATATCACGAAGAACGTGTGCGAGAGTCTTCTTGGTACCCTGCTAAACATGCCAGAGAGGACCAAATTAAGATGGGCCCAAAGCAAGGGCAAACTTGCAATCAATGGGCATCAGGGAGGCCACCGCCCCGTCTCTATAGTGTGTGTCAGGGGCAATGCCGCTGACGCTGACACGAGGCTGGTGTACGTGTGCGTGCTCACTGTTACTAACCCTCTAAAGAATGAGGGCGCCCATGCCGCCTCCATCACGTTGACTAGGACTGTGCCGAGCTGCTCCGTTCTGGGCAATGTGGACATGGAAGACGCCTGGTATGATTTTGACCCCAAGATGATACACGGGGACTCCAAGGAGGTTCACCTGGTCATATGCATTACCAAGTCAACTATTCATCATTAGTCTTCACTCAATGTAATCCACTGTCTAAGCATGTGGAGACTTCTTATTTATATAGTATAGAACCTTCAATGCATGATCTTGCTCTATTAGTGTACCGCGCTGGAATAAAAGTGTATCCATTTATGGTTTAGTCTAGAAATCTTCCATCTATGCTTTTTCTCCATTAGACTTCTCGCTTGCCATTTATGAGATTAATTGAGAATTTTTACTACAGTAATGGTGAAAGACTTACAATGAACCATTTCTTACATCTCCTCTGGCCCCTCAAATCATCCTAATTTACTCCCTCTGTCTAGGTGTATAAGAGCATGGTTAATTGTATATCCAACTATTGACTATAAGAAAGTGACATGTCGTCTATAGCCAACATGTATAACGGTTAGCTATAAGTATGTGCTACTTTATTAATACATGGCCCACTTTCCACTCTCACATAGTGCCTAGGAGCGCATCACTACTAGAAAAAAAGGCTATAGCTAATATGAACATTAATGGCGCACCATGTATGTGGTGCGCCACTGCTATATAGCAGTGGCGCACCATATATAGGTACGCCATTAGTGGCCATATCACTAATGGCGCACCACACCCACGGTGCGCCACTACTAACATTTTTTTTCAAAACTAGTAATGGCGCACCACACCCTCTGTGCGCCACTACTAACTATTTTTTCAAAAAAAATTCAAAACTAGTAATGGCACACCACACAGACGGTGCGCCACTACTAACATTTTTTCTTCCGTGGGAACAAATGAGTCTGCTGATGGTGCACCACTACTAACAGACGGTGCGCTTAGCAATGATGGTCCCGGCAACACACACTTAAAGTACTCAAGTTCCTTAGCGAGTGACTGTATCTCATGAGTCTTCTGAACAACAGAGCGCTCATCAGTCATCTTGTTGTCACATAATTGCTCCATGACGTACAACTCATTGCCAGCGCCCGAGGCCCCAAACGTGGCCTCGAGCGCAACCCACATGTCTTTGCCGCTGTCAAACGACATATATGAACCCACAATGGAATCATCACGAAAACTCAGCAGGGCAGCTTTGAAGAGGGTATCCATGTTCTCGAAAGCTTCCTGATGTGTAGGATTAAGATCGCCCTCAGGCTTACCCTTAGTGGTGTCATAGCAGTACATGATCTAAAGCAAATATACTGCTCTTGTGCGCCACCTTTTATATTGCACCCCCTTAAAAGTAGGCGGCTTCAAAAGCGCAGCAAAACCACTCGGAGTAAATTGCCTATAATCAGGTTTTTGGATTGGATTGTTGAATATATGAGCAATTTACTATGAGATTTAATTTGCATCAACAGTAAATAGATCATGACAACAATTGCAAAGATCAAAATAATGATGCGGACTAAACCAGGAGGACAAAATCACATACTGTACAGTGGGAGCAGAACCGCTTTGGTTGATGTTGTCACTGATGTCGTTGATGAAGAGGTTACCGAGGTCGGGGAAGAAGGTTGTCATTGAGGAAGTCGTCGCTGGCAGCAGTCACAGGAGCACTACTAGAAAAACGGCTATAGCTAATATGGACATTAATGGCGCACCATGTATGTGGTGCGCCACTGCTATATGGCAGTGGTGCACCAAATATAGGTGCACCATTAGTGGCCATATTACTAATGGCGCACTTGGTGTTTGGTGCGCCATTACTAGTTTTTTCCTGGCCGCACACCCTTACCTAGACTTAGCAGTGGTGCACCAAGGGATAGTGCGCCATTACTAGTTAAACTAGTAATGGCGCACCACACCCTCGGTGTGCCATTACTAACAATTTTTTTTTCAAAACTAGTAATGGCGCACCTGGGGATAGTGCGCCATTACTAGTTAAAACTAGTAATGGCGCACCACACCCACAGTGCGCCACTACTAACATTTTTTTTCAAAACTAGTAATGGCGCACCACACACCAGGTGCGCCATTAGTAACCATGGTTACCAATGGCGCATTCTTAGGAGGTGCGCCATTGGTAACCTGAGAGCAGCTAGATATTTTTGACAACCACCTACCACACTCACTTTCCTCATTTCATTCTCTCCACCTCTACCAAGCTTGGTCTCGGCTTCCTCCTCCTCCTCACCTCATTTGCACCATAGATTCACCCAAATTAAGTGGTTAAATTGACTTTTTTATAGGTAAGTAAGGGAAAAGCTTTCTTTATGTTCTAGGTCTACTTTTTTCTCCCTCCAACAACGTGCACACTTTTTATGGCCTAGATCTACATATGTTTGTGGTGTTGCATATGTTTGTGTTTGGAGGTACTGGTATTTGAAATGCGATAGTTGCCAATATTTTCCCGGAATGTTGATTCATTTCCGTTTCGGTGAGAATTTGGCACTATGCTTTCTTTTTTGTTCTATTTTTAGGCAAAGTCATGCCAATTTTTGTTTGGTTCTAAAATATCGTTTTGCTCTACCCCGCAGGCGACCATGGTCCGCACGATGACCGAAGGCATCGTGAATAGATTTTTGAGCTCCGTGAAGGCCGAGATGCTTCAAAAGAACGAGACAGAGATAAGATGTCTGTGTCGAAGATGCAAGCTGAGGAACCTTATGGACCCGGATTCCAGACAAGTGCGGGACCACCTGCTCGTGCGTGGTTTCATGGATGGCTATCGGTGGCAAGGTGATGAAGATGATTATGAAGTCGTCCATGGGGGCCGGGCAAGAAATAAGGAAGGGCAGCAAGACAATAGCGGCGAGGGCGGGCGAGAAGACGAAGAATCTCCAGGACATGATCACGAAGTAGATGCAGGGCATAGTCATCATGTAGAAGATGTCGGACTTGATGATGAGGAATATCAAGATGAAGGGCATGATCATGAAGATGAAGATGCCGAAGCAGACGATGATGGACAATCGATGGACTGGGTGCAGGACCCTCATATTCAAGAGCTTCTTCTCAAGCAGATGGGTAACGCAAGAGCTGCCGCCCGAGAGAAAGCCAAGCTGGATCAACTGGAGATAGACGTGGTTACTCCATTGTATGAAGGATGCAGGCCCGAGGATACCTGCCTGAAAGTAACGCTCATGGCTCTGGAGATGAAGGTAAAACACAAAATGGTCGACGCATGCTTCGACGAGAACATGTCATTCTGGCACGAACGTCTTCCCAAGGGGAACAAGTGCCCGACCAGTTTCGAGGAGGCGAAGAAAATCGTGTGTCCTCTGGATTTACCGCACGTGAAATACCATGTGTGCATGAACGATTGCATCATTTATCGGGACGAGCACGTGGAGTCTACCATATGTCCGGTGTGCGGCGTCACTCGATACAAGAAGAGGAAGAAAGCTCCTCAAAAAGTGGTGTGGTACTTTCTGATCACTCCTCGTCTGCAGCGGTATAGGGAAGAGAAGATGATGGAAATGATCCGGAGATAAATAAAAAAGACAAGATGCTGAGTCACCCTAAGGATGCGAGCCAGTGGCAAGCGTTGAACTTCGAACACCCAGAATTTGGGGACGATCCAAGGAACATCGTGCTGGGTGCGAGCATCGATGGAGTCAATCCGTTTGGGAGCCAGAGAAGCACACATAGCACCTGGCCTGTGTTTGTGTGGATGTACAACCTCCCACCTGGTTGTGCATGAAGAGGAAGTACATTCACATGAGTATGCTAATTGAAGGGCCAAAACAACCAGGGAACGACATCAATCTGTATCTATGGCTGCTGAAAGAGGAGCTAGACACGCTGTGGAAAACGCCAGCCACTACGTGGGATGCCGCGGCGAAAGAATATTTCCCTATGAGAGTCGCACTGGTCACGACGGTGCACGACTATCTCGGTTACGGATATGTCGCGGGGCAGGTGGTCCACGGATTTTGTGCATGCGTCAGGTGCATGGATGACACAACATATCGTCAGCTAGATAGAGATCTCGGGTCTTCGAAACTGTGTTCATGGGACATCGAAGGTGGCTTCGCGACAATGACGCATGGACAAAACGCAAGGATCTGTTCGATGGTGAAACCGAACCCCGAAGACGCCCGCGTACGAGGAGCGGCGAGGAAATAGACGAGTTGTTGAAAAATTGGAAAGAGTGCCAACCGCCGAGAAAGAAGTGAAAGGTGCCAGAGCCGCTGCTGAAGGTATGGAAAACGAGGTCTGTTTTCTGGGACTTGCCATACTGGAAGATCCTCCGTGTGCCTCACGGCCTTGATGTCATGCATATCACGAAGAACGTGTGCGAGAGTCTTCTTGGTACCCTGCTAAACATGCCAGAGAGGACCAAATTAAGATGGGCCCAAAGCAAGGGCAAACTTGCAATCAATGGGCATCAGGGAGGAGCTTCACGCAAAATGCCCTGATGATGATGATGATGATGATGATGATGATGATGATGATGATGAGGCGAAGGACACAGAAAGTCGTCGCAAAGGAAAAAAGGCCCAGAAGATCAAATATGACTACCCTCCCGCGTGCTTCACTCTAATCAGGAGGAGATCGAGCAGTTTTTCACCTGCCTCGTAGGAGTAAAACTTCCTTATGGTTACGCGGGGAAGATAAGCAGATACCTAGACTCAGCGAAGCAAAAGTTCAGCGGGATGAAGTCGCACGACTGTCACGTGCTGATGATGCAGATACTTCCAGTTGCAATCCGTTGGATCATGGACGCGTACGTCCGTGAAACGCTATTTGGACTATGCAACTTTTTCGACGTCATCTCTCAAAAGTCGGTTGGCGTGAGGCAACTTAGAAGGCTACAGGAAGAGATCATGGTGATACTATGCGAGCTTGAGATGTACTTCCCGCCCGCATTCTTCAACTTTATGGTGCATCTGCTGGTCCATATCGTGGAGGATATCATCCAACTTGGGCCGACATTCCTGGATAGCATGATGCCGTTCGAAAGGATGAATAGTGTCATCAAAGGATACGTCCGCAACAGGGCACGTCCAGATGGAAGCATAGCCAAGGGCTTTCTGACCGAAGAGTGCATCTCCTACTGCATGAATTATCTACGCATCAAGAACCCCGTTGGTCTGCCCATCAACAGGCACCTCGGCAGGCTCGCTGGATGGGGTCAGCGCGATGGTTGCCGCGAAATGCATGCCGACTTCAAGGGTCGACTCGCCGACTTTGAAAGAGCAAACCTAGTCGCGCTACAACACATAGATGTGGTCGATCCTTGGGTGGTAGAGCACAAACCTTTATTGAGAATCGATACAATGACCGAGGCCAACAGAGGACGGACGAAGATATAATCAAAGAGCACAAAACATGTTTCATGCGTTGGTTCAAGGACAAGCTTCTGTCGTACCCTTTACATGAGGATTCTTCCGCGGAAGAAAAACTCATATTCGCCTTGTCATAGGGCCGAGCACAACCTGATGACCTATGAGGCATACGATATCAACGGCTACACATTCTACACAGAGGAAAAGGACATGAAGAGCGATTATCAGAACTTTGGGGTAACGATGGAATCATACACCGGTAACGACAAGGACAGATACTACGGAAGGATCGAGGAGATCTGGGAGCTGAGATATGCTGGAGAGAAGGTCCCGATGTTCCGTGTCAGATGGGCCAACAACGTCCTAAAAGAAGACCAGTATTTCACCACCATGGTTATACCCGAAGCCAAATCCAAGACCGCGGGTGCAAACGTCACCGCAAAAAATGAGCCATGGGTACTGGCTTCCAAGTAGACCAATGCTTCTTCATTACCGACCCGTCAAAGCCCAGTCTTGTTGTCATGAGGAGAGGCAAAAGGAACATCATCGGAATGGATGGACTCGCCAATGAGCAAGACTTTGACAAGTACGATGACTCGAAGATGGAAGATGACGACGACGATGAAGTACCATACACCACAAGAAGAAGCAGGACCACCCTACCTAAAGGACGTCCATTCAAGAGAAGAACTCCATTTGCAAAAAAGAAGGGCAAAAAGATTGTGAAAAGATAGCTAAGATCATCGAATCACGACGTGTCGGCCGCGTGTGTGTGTGTGCCAGTGGCAAGCTCAATTATTACATGCAACTAAGTTGAAGTATGGAAATGGCATTTCTTCTGTTCTAGTCCTCTATCCAGTAACCTCTTTTGTTCAAAACAGTGGGGATTAATGTTGTCTGTACTTACCTTCCTTTTGTAACTTCTCCATCACCAAGTTGAAGTATCGACCACCTTCTTCTTGGATTTGGGATTTTTGTTCTTCTCCCTCTTGCTTCGTTGCAAATCATCATTTACAGGCACCTTGGGCTTCTTTGTGTTTTCTTCTGGTATTTTAATTGTTTTTATTTATTTTTATTCTGGTAAAATAAAAAAAAGTTAGTAATGGCGCACCAGGAGAAGGTGCACCATTGCTATCACGGTGTTTATGGCGCACCACTAGAAGGTGCACCATTGATATACCAATTTTTATTTATGTTTATTCTGGTATTTTATTTTTAGTGTTCCTTTTCCTGCCTAAATTTGCAAACATTTTTTGAAAATGCGAACATTTTTCTAACTCACAAAAAGTATTGAATTTGTTAATATTTTTTGAACTCCTGAATATTTTTAAATTTCATGGGCACTTTTTGAATTCATGAATATTTTTTCAAATTTGATGATATTTTTTCATATTCATAAATATTTTACCAATTCACAAATGTTTTGCAATGCAAGTATTTGAATATTAGTAATAACTACATGCAACTAAAAATCAAAAAAAAAGTTAGTAACGGCGCACCAGGAGAAGGTGCGCCATTCCTATACCAATTTCTATGGCGTATCTCTAAAAGGTGCGCCATTGCTAACCCTCCCCCCACTGAAATATCAAAGACCAAGCCAGTCAGTCGTCTCCCCCCTATCCGCCTCCCTTCCTCTCCCCTTGCCAGAGATCTGCCTCCCTCCCCTTCCTCCCTCCTCGAGCGTGACGACTAGGGTTCCTCACCGCCGCCGTTCCTCTGCGGCGCGCCCAGCCGGCCGAGGCCCCCGCCGCTCCACCGCCCACACCGACCCGACCGCCCCTCCTCCTTGAATCCTTCCTGCCGCGCCGCCCCTGCTCGACTCCTCCCCGCACGGGCCGACCTCCTTCAGTGTCGTGCAGCAAGACACGCCCAACAACAGTACTCGACCGGCCGCCCGCTTGCCCGACCCTCTCTTCCCTCCGCCCGGCAGCAGGAGGCGCCCGCCCGCCCGGCCCTCCCTTCCATTCGCTGGTGAACTCCGCGGCCACTGCCTCTCTTCTCCCTATTTATCTCACTGGTACTATATATGTATGTTAATTTGTAGTACTATGTATGAGACTGATGACATGTACTGAAATTTTTTATATGCAACATTTAGCAAAAATTTATATTACTATTATTGCCAAAGCCTGTTTTATCCTTAGCTAGATGATGATGGCACCCCACTCCAACTAAACATCTCAGTGATAGTACTGGTCAGGAAAAAAACAGTTGTTTGTGATCAATGGTAGCACTGATCAGTGACAGTGTTGCGCCTGCCTTGCTTGCCACCGCTGTGTAATCGTAGAATCTATGAACATCTTCTAGCCAGCGTCCTAATTACGACTTCAGTGGTTTGTACCTGAAATGTAACCTATCTACAATTTCCTACTGAATAGGGATCGTCTCAATAACTAGTGAAGCAGCATCATTGAAAGAACCTGCATAAGTGAATTCCCCCAACTCTGTGCGAAAGCAGTAAAGAAAATTAGTAACCAATGCTGCACGCAGCAAGTAAGTAGTCTGCAAGTTGCTTCCTTCCGAACATGCTCTCTTTAACTAGGATTCCTGGAGGTAACTTATCTACAACAGTGATAGTTTCTTCTCAACCTTGTGTTATTTCTTTTCTTTTTGAGAACGAGCCCTCAACATGTTGTTACAGCATATCCACTATTTTTTGGATTGGTGAACGAAAACAAAATTATGTTTCTGCCTTTGGCACAACTGAGAGTTGAATGAGGAACCAAAACATGGGCGCCGTTTCAGGCACATGGAGAGGAAGCAAAATGCAGTGTCTCAGTGTCATGGAAGTTCGGATTAATGCCTAAAAACCGTAGAATCTGTGACTAATGCTAGTTGGTTGATTTTCATGTTAATGGGCCTTTGAATATTATGGTTTGTTGTTGTCTATGATTTACTAGTGGACTAAGTGAGTTTAAATAAAACGAGTAAAAGAACAAGTGGACTTGCTGGTTGGGAGTTTAAATAAAACTAATATTTTTGTGGATGAAATCTCCATTGTATGCTTATTTAGTCTCCTTTATGTTTATGTAATTCGCATGGAAATAGGATCCTTAGAAAATATTTGTTCAATCTATTTAACGGATGGTTAGTTTGCTTCATGTTGTATAATATCAGTGGTTTGACATTGTAAGCTGTAACAATATTTGTTTTACTTGTTGTAGATACCTCATCTAAGGCCTACTGAGTACAAAAAATCAAGATTATCCAGGAACAGGAGAATAGTGAACCGTCCTTATCATGGTGTTCTATCTGGTCAGGCTGTTAGGGAGAGGTTAGTGCATCTTGTTGTAACTGCTTGGGTTATCGTTCTCTATCGTCTATTATCTAACGTGTTTGTTACAGGATCATCCATGCTTTCCTTGTCGAAGAGAAAAAGATTGTGAAGAAAGTTTTGAAGATCCAGAAGACCAAGGAGAAGCAACTATCAGGTCAGAAAATTACAGAGTGTGCTCTGTTTTATGTGTGTAATCCTGCCTACTGCACCTTTTTTGGGCAGCGGCAAGATCCCAATATTGTGATGCTGCTGCTACTGTAGTGTTTGCCAATTATAGAAGATCTTCTGAACTTGTGATCTTCTGCAATTGTGATGTTGCTGCTACCGTAGTGTTTGCACCTAACTGCCAATATCACCCAGGACAGCTGAGTAGATAGTTATAATCCATATCAATAAGCGAATTTGCATGTCGGTTCACTATCATAGTGTGTTGCCAGCATTCATTAGTGAAGTAAAAAAGAGAGAATAAAGAAAGGCATTGGTTGCCAAAAATAGAGCATCTCCTCTATTATTGCTGCATGCTCTGTTTCGTCCGTGTAGCTGAAAAACTTCATCCGAAACAAAGGCTACTCTAGTTGTGGCCTCCTCTATTGAGAGGAGATATTGGTATTCGGTGTCAATAGATTTACGGCTCAATTTGCAGGTGCTTACACTTCTTGGTGTTGCTGAATTGGTGTTGAATTGGTGTTGGCAGTAATAAGACGACTGTGCGCGTGTGTTTGACAACATTCATCAATGAAGATAAAAAGAAAAAAGAAAGGCATTGGTTGCTGAAACAGAGCATCTCCTCCTCTGCTTTTGCTGGACTGCAAGCTACATATGCTCTGTTTCATCAAGTAACGTTCACATATGCGCTTCAGTTGTTCTTGAGTGAAGCTTTGCTTTGGCTGGAGATGATATATAATGTTATGATACCCCTTTCTCCTGAAATGTTGATTAATTTCCGTTTCGGTTAAGAATGGGGCACTCCTAGGTCAAGAAAATTAGCAAAGGTCATGCCAAATTTTCTTGACCTAGAAGGTGCCCGATTCTCAACCGAAACAAAAAATAATCAACATTTATAGACAATGTTATTTCTACAAAGCAAATATTTCTAAGTGGCTTTTATAGTTTTCCCTTAAGTTGAAACCAGAGAGTTGATTACTAATATAGGATAAAACTGTGAACAATGAAGTAAATAAAAATCCACCTGCAAAAAAAAGAAGTAAATAAAAATCCAAATCAACACAATGCCTCTTGTGTTATACATATAGAAGTGTGATATCAACTCATAGTTATTACTAATGTCAGTTGCTCTCTTTTTGTGCCTTTTTACAACATGAGCAATGCATAGTTATTACTAATGGTATAATCTATACCTATATGGAGTGTGTACTATTAGTGTAAATTCTTCCTTGGTTAATGATGACATGACAGGAAATAGCAGTGAAATTACTTTCTATAGGATTTTGTTGTTGTTGTGAATTTTCAAAAAGGTTAATTAACTCACCTGTTGCAGAAAAAAATAGTCAGTGCTAACATGCTGATTTGTAATAACTATAGTACATACTACCCTGATCTCATCCAATAACTCTAGTAGCCTTTTTACTATTTAGAGCGAACATGGCCGACAACAATGAGGCCGGCGGTTCGGGCAAGCCATTCTGGCAGCTGTCCCAGGAGATGGAGGAAGAGCCTCACCGCTATGAGGACGCTGCGGAAGACACCAATCCCGACTACACAACCCCTAGTGGCGTCAGGGATGACACCATTGATGGTGCCGCCGGGGATGCCACCACTGATGATGGCAGCAAATGCATAGATGGCAGCCAACTGAAGAGGCAACGGAAGGACCGGCACCCGAACGTGCTCGGCACTGTCAAGGAGGAATTTATTGAAGTGTCCTCTAGTGGGCATCCAATGGTGCCCAGAGAATTAGTCAGTGGGTACGCGGGACAACTCGGGTGCATTCTCCGGAGCATCGTCTCGATCAACACCGAGAACCTAAGGCATCGTGACCGAGGGAATTTGCGCAACCTCCTCTTCACAAAGCTGCACGAACTATACAAGTTCCCCGGTGACTTCGTAAACACACGCCTCTCAGGAAATAAAGTGAATAGTGCCACCCTCATGAAGATGAGCATGGCCCTGGCTACTTGGAGAGTCGCGGTGAAGAGAAGGATTCTAAGTGGTGATAGTTATAAGAAGATCAAAGAGATAAATCCTTCGATCAGCGAAGGTGACTACCTGGAGTTCAAGATCAAGTGCGAGAGCAATGCATCCGCAAAATCAAGTCAGTGGGGGAAAGATATGCGGGACTTGAACTTAGGACAACACACACTCGGTCCCGGCGGTTACAGAGTGGCGGAACCTATACAGGACAAGGAGGACGCGGAGCGTGCCGAGCAAGGCCTACCGCCCTTCTTCGATAAATACCGTGACAAGCAGACCAGGAACTATGTCAGGGCCCGATACAAGCAGACCAGGAACTATGTCAGGGCCCGTAACAAAAGAGCTTACCACGGATCCGAAGACCAAGGCGCTTGAGCTTGTTCTGGTAAGGAATACACCCCCGCGTAATTAGCTCCATATGGTTGCATTCTAATTAATGAAGCCAAATTTCTAAATGGTTCATGTTCCTTCCGCAGGAAACTGAAAGCAGTAGCGCGGGGTCTCAGAGCTCCCCATCTGCCCCTTGGGACACCACTTTAAATAGTGCGTTGAACGTAGTCAAAAACAAGGATAAGTTCAGTAAGCCTTCGTCAGCTGGTTCTGTGGCCGGCAAAGGCTTGTCCATGAAATGTTCGGAATACTATAAGGCTGGGCGAAAGGAGATAAAGACCAGCTCGGAAAGCCAGGAGCGCGAGGTTAAAGAACTCAAGGTACAAGTGGCGCGGATTCCGGAGATAGTCCAAGAGCAAGTGCGAGACCAACTGGGAGCGACGATCACCGCCATTATGCCTACCTTGCTTGAGGGGATGCAGGCGTGGATTGCGGGCGGACAACAGGGGCCGCCCCCGATTCCCAGCTTCACGGGCAGCAACTCGCACAACGCACCAGCGCCATTGGTGTCTCCGGTGGAGGCGGCATTGGTGTCCCGAGCGCCAGCGTCGGCATTGGAGCTTAATGCACCCGGGTGTGGGAAGAATACGCCGGCCGGCACCTCGGCAGCAAGCGGCCCCTCCGTCACTTGCACGCCTGCCGTTGGCGGTGCCTCGACATTAGCCGAGCTCGACGCCATCACGGTAATTAAGCCTCGGCCGATGACTTCATCTCCTTGCCTTTGACTGGGCATCCCTGACGCCCTACATGTTTTCGCAGGGCGCCGTCGACGTTCCATGCACTCTCCTGCACTTCGTAGACAGCGAGTTGATCAATGTTGCCAAGGACAGAATCGTTCAACCGGGCAACCGCATGTTCCACGGTAATCCGATGCCACCCAACATGTACAGGGTTCAACTGGTTCGGGTGCTGCGTGGCTGCGATGACTTGTTACGTCCGTTTTGACCCCCTGGGGCTGACGAAGATGATGTGATGACCCTTAGCGCCTGCTTAAGCTAGCCCCTGCTTTGGCCGAAGAGCCAGATTCGTTTGGGGGCGGGGGACAACACCCCACAGACAACACTGTCAGTCGTGCCGGCGCCAAGCCATGGCAAGACCGCCGCAACGCTACCGCCGTCAGCTGATCCAGACATGCATATGGCACAGGATCCGGATGACGACAACGGTACATTTTCCGACGTTGATAAGTACTTCAACGAACATGGGTACGGTGACAAATTCTTGGGGCCTCCTTCTCAAGAACCAAACCTTGCAAAAGACGATCGCGATCTAGCTGGTACCGCGGAGAAACCCAATTGCAACAGGCATTGTCTGGCGTTCAGTTCTCAGGAGACGCCTCTAGCTGCCGCCTTCATCGAGACTCAAATAGCCGAGGTGCAAAATATTATCAGCCCCAACACACTCAAGAAGGCGGTCTCTGAGCAGAACTCGATCCCATTACAGCAAAAGAAGCAGAAGGGAAGGAAAACAAAAAATAACAAGGGTGCGAGCAAGCTGGCACCGAGTACGATCCGTGCTCAGGACGAGCCACCAATATCTAAGGATATCTCGAGGACGGTGCATGTGGCGGATAGGCCGATGCTACCGACTAATCTGCTCAATGCTGCAACCGATGCTATGCGTAGTCTGCATGACTGCGTTTTTTCTATGGAGAAGCGGCGTCTCTCCGAGAATGATGTGGCATACCTGGTTTTCGTGGCCAAGGTGCTAGAGGGCAAGGGCTTTGTCGATAGCACCAACGGGCGTATGATCGTCCTCGGTTTGATGACATATATGCTCTGTTTAACCTCCATCCGCTGCACTACACCTTCATTCGGCTATTTTAGCTCAGTATGGAGATGCGGATCATTAGAGACAAGACCCCGGACATCGTGATAGTCGACCCCTTCTACATGTGTGCCAAGATCTTGGGCAGCGTTGGGGACCGGCAAGTCGCGAGTTCATACCTCTAAGGCATCATTCTGGCGAACCCAGGTAAGGATAACTTCCTCGTGCCTTACTTTTCTGAGTAAGTCATCCCCTCACTGCCCTGTAATATATGATTTCTTAGATTTTGATCGTTCTTTTTTTTCTAACATTCTGTGTTTTGTGCAGTGACACACATTGCACACTCATCCTCTTAAGCCTGAAATATTCAATGGCCACGTATTTCGACTCGGACTGTCAGTCGAAGAAAGACTACACAAATATCAAGAAAGTTATTGATGATGCTCTCCCCGGCTACGCCAAATCTGGAGGCACCTTCAAGAGGCCAATTTGTAGGTACGACAAGCACGTGTTCACCCACGTGACGACGTTCCCCTGCGTTAAGGAGCCGCCTGGCAGTCAGAAGGATGCCTACTATGCCCTCCATCACATGTGGGCGTCGTACGGGATCATAATCACCTTATGCTACCAAATAATCTCAAAGACTGGGCTGCATGCTTGTCGTCAATCCAGGACACGGACATCAGACAAGAATTCTTTCGCATCCAGTCAGAGTTTGCGGAAATCATCTTTCAAGATGTCCTTCATAACTCGGGGCAGTTCTACCTCAAATATCAACCGTCCAACAATGAAATAGATACAATGCTACAAATGCAGGCTGACAACGACCGCACATTCATGACCATCACGATAGACGGCGGCTTCATCCATGCTATGGTCCCTGAGTCGAGTCGAAAGTATTGATGCTATGTAGTTCTGAAATATCGATTAGCTCATGTTGTAATTAAATTTTAATGAACTTGTATGTCTCTTTAGTTTGGACAGTCGTTCAACTTATATGTAATCGATGTTATTTATTAGTAGGACCATGAATCGTGCTATTAATGTGTTGCTTTTCTCTTCCGATCCTTTTGTTGCATACTTATATATTGCTTATATATTATCTGTGAATTGCTACTAACGTTTTGTTTGTCTAGTGCATAGAGATGATGTCGTATGTCGTGTACAAGGTTAAGGTTCCCGGATGTAGAGACCCGACCTCAGACGGTCAAGTCTCTGTGCTTAAGTGTCATCCCTGGATCGGTATGCTGACACACACAGTACTCGAGGATTTATAACAGAGGTAAATCACATGTATAAAGTAACGTAAATACTATTACACTCAATCCAAATAGCGGAAGTAACAACAAGGTTGTGGATTCCCATCAACACCAACGGCAAAGTTGAGTGTAGAAATCGTAACCCTAACGTATCACTTACTTGTCGTAAGATTCCTGCAACATGAGACGTTGCAGCCACAAAGGGTCAGTACATTGAATGTACTGGCAAATTCACACCATAGGATAATGATGAATAATAGCTATCACTACATGCATATATGGCTGGTAGAAAAGCTCTATGGTTATTGTTTTTGCATAATGCCAATTTTTCCCTACTACAAAGGAATATATTTTATTTAACTACAAAGTTTGTTGAAAATATTGAGAAGGTTCCTCCAACTCAATCCCAAATTAATACTCCATATGTTCCTAAATATTTGTCTTTCTAGAGATTTCAAATGGACTACCACATATGGATGTATATAGACATATTTTAGAGTGTAGATTCACTCATTTTGCTCCGTATGTAGTCACTTGTTGAAATCTATAGAAAGACAAATGTTTAGGAACGGAGGGAGTATTTATCAACCCAACAAATTATTTAAGTAACATGATGAGATCAACATGATAATCAAAGAACCAGATACTCAAGATGTCCATAACCGGGGACACGGCTAACCATGATTAGTTTATACACTCTGCAGAGGTTTGCGCACTTTTCCCCACAAGACTCGATCTCCTCCGTTGGATTTCTCGCACTACATAGTGTTTGAGAAACGGATGACTGAGACACGGTCTTTCAGAAGCATTAACTCTAACCCCGGGTAGACAGTACCAACCTACATCCCCTACATTTGCTAGCCTACCACTGGAAGAGGTTATGCAACATACTCGACTATTCTAGAGCCCATAATAGCTTGTGGCTGCACACGGAAGTTTCTAGCATGAATAATCTTATGATCCCATTGAGCCTGGGTGGCATTCCATAGGGTAATCACACAGGTCCTCGAGGATTCCCTTGGGCAAGCACTGGGTTCTCCAGGGTGCCCCAACCAATCCACCCAGATGTGTATTTAAGTAGCCACCTTAAGTTGAACCATTAATTAACAATCTCACATCTGTCATGGATACACTCAATCCAATGCACGTCTACTAGCATAGCAATAGCAATATAAGCAGCGTAGAAGTAACTCCCAAGGTTTGAATGCAGGAAAATAGGTTCCTACCTCATCAACTACTTCCCAATACCCATATGTTAATCAGATCCTAACCATGCAATGTTTGAGGGTGAAACTAATGCATAAAAACGGGGTATCAAAGGGATATGATCAAAGTGTGAACTTGCCTTGTACTATTGAATGAAGATGATTCGCACTCATAACTCCTGATAGTTCTACTCGTCACACTTCGGTCAATCTATCGCGAGCAAGCAATTGCATACATAAGCACTCATCCAAAAGAATCGAAGAGAAGATCTCGAAAAACTTTGAAAACAAACAACTTACTCTAGCAACATAAAACAATTTCTAATAGTAACAAAATCAAATGAATTTGGCCTTATCAGAAATTTTAGGACAAGAGCTTCGATTTGCAAAAAGAGTCAACTAAAACAGAATTATGGAACTCAAGAAACAGACGAAACAAGAGTCAAAAACATGTTCAAGTTGGTGTGGACAGAGGGGATCATTACGAAGATTTTGGCGTTGGTTTCATCGAAAATGGAGGTATGGATAAAAAGATATGATCAAAAGAAATTTGAGTATGAATCTGAACAAATTTCGAAATTTGAAAATTTCAAAAAGTTGTTGGGATAGGTTCGCTTGATAGGTGGAATCAAGACGAAAATGTAGGCGCTGGTTTCATCTAATTTGGATGAACGAGTAAAAAGTTATGGCTATTTGAAAAATCGGGGCCAAGCCGTTTTACGGAAGAAAACGGGCTATGGCTAAAAGAATTATAGTCCAAAAATGTAAATACAGGGACTAATTTATAAATCTAATTATTCTACCGTACTAGTTTAGAAATAATAAGCTACATGAGTATATATAGAAAAACAAAGAAAAATACCTTTATAAGGTAGAGAAAAGACGACTTCAGAGAGAGGAGACGACTTCCAGAATTTCCGCCGGAGAGGAGAAATATATATTTTTAGTGAATATAGTCAAACCAAAATTTTGATTTAACCCAAATCAGATGATTTTTTTTGGGCCCTATGAATCTATATTTACAGGTGAAAGGAGGTTTAGGGGTCAAAGGCTAGGCAATGTGGGACCAAACGTAAATGAAAAATAAACGAAACAAAGGAGAAAAGCTCGCACGGGCCTAAAGCCTTTGGCCGCCGCGTGCGTACACGGGCTGCATTTTTTTTTTTTATTTCGAAGTCTTCTTTTTGAAATTTGTTTCAAAAAAAAGACTAAACATTACTGAAAAGAAAGAAAACAAAAGAAAAACGGGCCGGCCTGCTGCAACTATGCTACGCTCGGGGGCGACGGTTAATTGCCGGCGCATGTGTAGTTTGTTTTTTATAGTAACAGAAAAGGAAATACTGAATAAAAAAACTAAAATAAAATATTATATAGGCATATTATATAATGAAAGTTTTCAGAAAAAGATTTTTGACAACATGAACATTTTTCTAGCATCAAATAAAGTCCACAAAAATTCAGATAAATCAAAGAGTGCTACCGGTCCAATAAAATCCAATAAAAATCATTTTAAAAATACCAGAATGATTTAAATTTATTTCTCTCCAATTTTCTATTGTAGGGAATCATGTTACCCTGTTTTCCATATATATTTTTTTGGAGAAAAATAATTTGAATAAAACTCAAATAACTCCAGATTGAAAATAATTTCGAAGGGACTTTAAATTTGATTTCTTTGAAACTCCCAACTCATATTTCAAATGGTTTGAAGAAGTCATTTTATCTTCTCTCATGAAAATCAATGAGTTGATTAAAGTTTCTGAATTTGAAATATTTCCAAATAAACTTCAAACCTTTTCGAAACCCTTTTCATTTATTTAAATTGAAGAAGTCATGTCATCTTCTCTCCAGGGTTTTGTGTTGAAATGAATTTGAAAATCCGGGAGATTAGAAAGCAAAGGTCAAAGTTTGGGAAAGTTCTTTTATTCCCTCTCATTTAACTTTCAAAAGTTTCAAATTCACTCACCTTCAGTCAATCAATCACGCAACCATCAAACAAACAATCAATCTATCTATTTAATATAACATTCCAAAATTTAGAATTGTGGGATGTTACACCGGAGTCTACGATGATTGGGAGGAGTGTCGGAGACAGGTTCACCGTTTCAGCGGTAACAGTTACAAAGGGTACACCACTAGGGTGGAGGCGGAAGCTAGATATGCACGCTATCTAGCGGGAGAGAGGAGGGAGCGTTGGAGGAACCGGATGAAGATCACTTTCATCGCGATGATGCTCATCGTGACCACAGCTCTCTTCTATGTGATGGTAGTTTAGATGATCGATATCAACTTTGTAATGTGACGACAAACTCGGCTAATATGATGAACTTTGCTAATGTCTCGAGACCTTAACTTGGCTAATGTTTGAACTTTGTTCGCTATTTCGAATTTGGAGACTAATATGATGGAAATTCTATTGTGTGATGTTTACATTCTATGCTATAACGTATTTTGTAACCTATGCAAATACCAAAAAAGCAAAATATAAAATAATTCCTAATATTCATAGTAGTGGCGAACCATATTGAGAATTAGTGGCGCACCAAGGCTAAATACCAGTGGCGCATTATGGGGCATAGTAATGGCGCACTTGGGGCATAGGTGAAGGTAAATATGGCCCCCCTAGGAGGCATAGTAATGGCACACTGTTAGACATAGTAATGGCATACTATGTGGTGCGCCACTATTATCTGGGATACTAGTGGTGCACCATTACAATCTGTTACTAGTGGCGTGAGTTGCGCAACTATAGTGTGCCATTAATAGCAAAAACAGGTGCGCTACTAACAACCTTTTTTCTATTAGTGCGTGCTGCAGGTGGCTCTTGCATGAGAGCCCGCTTACATTCTCTCCCCTATCCTCTCTCCTCCAACTAAGCATTAGAAATATTACTTTACATCTTACAACCTGCCGACTATACCTTATTGTACTCACTTGAAGTCACCTTACGAAAACTAAATAATCCCAAAACACTTAGGCGCGGTGCATTTACTCCCACCTTGTTTCTTGTTTCTTGATGTATCAACCAATAAGATTGTCACAGCCCTAGCTTAGCCTTTGCTTGTCCTTGCATGATCATCATGTCATCATGTCTAAATTTCATTTAACTATGAAATGGGGATTCTCAAATCCTAGCACCAAATGAATTCAACTTGGGTCAAAATAAAATCTTTTCCATTGAACTCAGAATGCCCTTTAAAAATGTTCAACATTTCTGGTTTGAGGTGGAAGCATCTACCAAAGATGGTTTACATTTTTGCAGGACATATTTGGGCTTTGAATTAATTCAAACATATTTGAACTGGAGCTATTTAAATGCTATATATATTTTAGGTGCTCCAAAAATGTTGGAAATTGTTATGGGTCACTGGAATAATTCAGACAACACCCCTAATTATTTCCAGGATTTTATAAAATGGTTTAGTATTTTACTAAATCAAAACAAAACAGAATAAATAGAAAAACAGAAACAATAAATTAACACACAGAGAGAGAGAGATCAGCACCTGGGCCACTTACCTGGCAACCTAACCGCAGGCCAACCGGCCTAGCCCACCTGGCGCTGCCAATCATCCTCCTCCTTGCGCCAGAAGGACGAGGGCGTGTGCCCGCGGCGCGCCAGCACGCGCACGGCCACCGACGGCCACCTCCTGCTTGCCGCTTCGCTCTGGCCTTCTCTGGCATCGCCACGCGCCCCCCAGGCCCTCTCACTCTCTCCCGTGCTTTCTTCCCTCTTCTCTGGCTCTCTCACTCACGCGACCGAGAACCGCCGTCGCCGCCGCTCGTCGCAGTCGTAGCCACCACCGTCGTTCCACCCCACCAGAGTGACCAAAGGCTCCGTCCCGACGCCCCCGACCCTTCATGGAGCTACACAACGCCGGGAGCCCTGCATCGCCGCCCACGCCGTCTGCCCCATCTCCGGCCGCCCGAGATCGCCGGCTTCACTACGTCGCCATCCAACCTCCCCCGAGCTCGCCGTCTGCACCAACCGACTCGCCGTGAGCCCCTGCCTCCTCTCCCCTTGCTCCTGTGCTCCTTTTCTCGCCATGGCCACCGTTCCGCCCGTGACCGATTTGCGCCGCCGCCTGAGCTCCTCGCCGCCATGGCCAGAGGCCGTGTTCGTCGCTCCTGGGCACGTGAACATGCTCCAGACCTCGCCAGGAACTCAACCCGCACCCCAACTCGCTCTCTCGAGCGCTGCAGCCGTGTTCCCGCACCCGGCCGAACTCAGGCCGCCGCTCCGCCCATCGCCGCTGCCGCTACACTGCACCTCAGCACCTCCCGTTGCCTTCTTTAGATGCGCCGTACCGCCAGCTCGCCGTAGCCGCAAACCACGCGCGAAACGGTGCTCGTTAGCTCCGTACCAAAAAACTCCGGCGATCCTCCGCCGTTGGGTTTGGTCGCCGACGTCCAACTCCGGTGGCTGGTGACGTGGCACCGTCATTAGCACCTAACTAACCCCCCTAGGGTCACTGACAGTGGGACCCACATGTTTAACTCGGCGGGCTAATTTCCCTGGTTAGGATTAGTTTATTAACCCAGTGGGACCCACGTGCCAGAGTTAACCATGCTGACTTGGCAGTTGACGAACCCCACACGTCAGGTTTGACTCTGGTCAACCCTGTTTACTTGCTGACGTCACGCAGGGGACATGCTGACGCAGTAAAGTATTTCTGGAATTAAAATAAATCAGGAAATGATTTATAAATTTCAAAAAATACCCCAAACTTCTAAAATTCATAAAATTCAACCGTAACTCCAAATGAAATAATTTATATATGAAAAATTATCAGAAAAATCCAATCTATCCATCTGTACCATTTCCATGCATGTTAGAACAACTTATGACTACTGTTTAGGACAATTCAATTAAATGGCATTTAAATAACCACATGTGGAGTTTGAATTTGAATCTTGGATTCAAACCAACTTCATTTAATCTGGTTTTAGTTGCATTACCTCAAACCACAGCATATTGCCATGTCACATTCATGCATCATATTGTTGCATTGCATTGATTGTGTTTCTTCTTTGTTTGTCGGTGCTTGTCCCCTCTCAGTAGACGTGTACCGACGATGTGATCGATGACACCGATGAAGAGCTATACTATCTTCAGAAGTGCCAGGCAAGCAAAACCCCCTTGTTCATTTCGATAAAATCCCACTCTCTCGCTTCTGCTCTCTTTTACTGCATTAGGACAACAACGATTCATCTGTTACATGCTGCGGTAGCTTAACCCCTTTCCTCTACATGACCTGTCATTGCCACAGTAAATAGATGAAACCCACTAGCATGAGTAGGAGTTGTTTGAGCCCTGATGTGCCTACTCATTCATGCTTGTTTGTCATGCCTGCTACTGCTTAGAGTTGAGTCAGGTCTGATTCATCGGGAATGAATCGGAGGTGTGTGAACATGTCCTACTGTGTGTGAGCTAAGTGCGTGAACATGATTTGGTAAAGGTAGCGGTGAGAGGCCATGTAGGAGTACATGGTGGGTTGTCTCATTGTAGCCGTCCTCAGGAACTGAGTTCTGTGTTTGTGATCCATGAACAGTTACTACCACACATTGGGCTCCGGGCGCTCCAAGCTCTCTCGACTTATTAATCAACCTGATCTCTGTCCAGGAGTTGCAACTAGTTTCTGGTGTTTGTAGGTAGTGTTAGTAGTCTACCAAGTGGCACCCGGTACAGGTGGGCTTGGGACAGACTAGGCATAGTGGCCCGGTGTACCAAGTGGCACCCGGTTGGTGGGCTTGGGAACCCTGCACACATCGTTTGGGGCCGTGAGCGACACCCCGGCCGGATCTCCTTGCGGATGGAACCCGAATAGGCGATAAACCTGGACTAGAGACTTGTGTGGTTAGTCAGGTCGTGGCCGACTCCCTCGCCAGGCTTCCGCTTGAAGGTTGCCGAGATACACGAGGTGTACATGGCGGTAAGTGGCGAGAGCGTGTGTGAAGAAGTACACCCCTGCAGGGTTAATATGATCTATTCGAATAGCCGTGTCCGTGGAAGAGGACTTCTGGGTTGCCTGTATAGTTCATAGACAAGTGAAAGTGGATACTCTAAAATACGCAAGATAAGCGTGAGTGCTATGGATGGCGTTCTCGTAGGGAGACGGGAGCAGATCCATAGTGGTGTATATATATGGTGAATATGTGGACTCGTGTGCGCCACCTCAAAAGAGTTACATGCAGTCATAGTTCAGGATAGCCACCGAGTCAAAGCTGGCTTGCTGCAGTTAAACCCCACCATCCCCTTGTTGATAATGATGCATATGTAGTTAGATTTGATGTAAGTCTTGCTGGGTACATTTGTACTCATGTTGCTTAGTTTATGTTTTTGCAGAGAGACTTCAGTCTCGCTAGTAGTTCCGTGTGGACTTCGACGTTTAGCTTGTTACCTCAGCTACGATCTTGTGCCCTCGACAGGATCTGGTAGATAGTCAGGCTTCTCAGCCTTTTTCATTTGTAGATTCCTGTACCCAGACATGTTAAGCTTCCGCATGTGCTTTGACTTGTATGCTTTGATTGTTAGGTCATGAGACCCATGATTGTAATATCTCGCTCCTCGGAGCCTATTGAATAAAATGCTTGAGTTGTAAAGTCATGTTGTGATGCCATGTTGTATTTGCACATATCAAGCATATTGTGTGTATGTTATTGAAATGCTTGGTATGTGTGGGATCTGACTGTCTAGTTGTTTATCCTTAGTAGCCTATCTTGCCGGGAAATGTCTCCTAGTGTTTCCACTGAGCCATGGTAGCTTGCTACTGCTCCGGAACACTTAGGCTGGCCGACATGTGTCCTTCTTGGTTCCTGTGTCTGTCCCCTCGGGGAAATGTCACGCGATGAATTCCGGAGTCCTGTTAGCCCGCTACAGCCCGGTTCACCGGAGTCCTGCTAGCCCAGTGCTACAGCCTGGATTCACTCGCTGATGACCGACACGTTCGTTGTTGGGTCATGTGTGCCTGTCCCTGTAAGTTAGTGCCACTTTGGGTTCACGACTAGCCATGTCAGCCCGGGTTCTTTGTCATATGGATGCTAGCAGCACTATCATATACGTGAGCCAAAAGGCGCAAACGGTCCCGGGCCAGGTAAGGTGGCACCCGTGGGAATATCGTGCGTGAGGCCACAAAGTGATATGATGTGTTACATGCTAGATCGGTGTGACTTAGGATCGGGGTCCTGACAGCTTTGGTATCAGAGCTTGACTGCCTGTAGGATTACCAAGCCAAACTGGTCAAAGTTGAGTCTAGAAATTCTTTAGATATATAAGGGAATTAATTGCGGGATGGAACGTAAGGCTCTTTTTACTCCTTATACCTTATGCATTCTGATCCGAGTCATCTTATCTTTCCTACGGGGTTAAGGAACTAGGCTTTCTCTTCTTTCTATCAGGATCACGTGTTACTAATCCGTAGACTTATAGGATTAATGGATTTAAGCCTCTGTTCAGTTCCTACTACTTCCGTATGATAACTGTTGATCCCGAAACCTTGATATTGTGCTTCTGAATGGCTATGCCACCATTCTGAATGGCTATGCCACCATTCTGAATGGCTATCCAAGTCATCCCAGGTCTCTAAACAGTCCGATGCATTTGCAAATTCCTTCTTCCCGTTCCCGATGTCCTCTCTGGCCAGGTTAACCACACTAGACGGTGAGTTGAGGTACTCTATTGCCTCGACATTTATGTTGGAGTTATTATTATGACCCTAGGTGTCTCAGGGGATCATCTAGTAGTCTAGCCATGTTTTGCGTTCCCAATGTGATGATTCTGGCCATTATTCTCGAAAGCATCCCGTGATGCCATTTAGTTAGTAGGTATTCCACTCATGGGTTATGAACCCGAGATTCACCCCACTTACCTCATGTTGATAGTGTTTGCTAGTTCCTTTAGGAAATTAGTAACCTTTGCATTAGTCCTCGAGGTCCGTGGTATTCCCTTCTTCCAAATACTATGAACCACTTACGGCAGATGCTTGTTGGATCAAAAGATCAAAACAGGAGTGCTCTCGATGGGTTCTCCATTCTATATTGCGACTCTGTGAGTTCTACTTTTCTGCATGGGTTATCCGGAAGAAACCTGTTGAACTTGATTCGACGTACTAACCTATGCATCCACAACTCAGAAAGTTATATGTTCCTTGAGTTGTTCTCTTTAGCTGTATTTTGTCCCCCGTCTATCAATTGATAGTCAAGAGTATGCGTGCATTCGTTCATCGATGCCTATTACTCTTGTGGTCTGTCAAGCCATTCTATCCCAGAATGACTAGGAGAAATGAACTCCAGTACCTCATCCATATCTAGGATTGGGTCAAAGTAGTCATACTCCGCAGATCAAAATACTAATCCAGTTTTTGTTCTGTTTTACCCTGAAGTATTACCCTCTTTATGTCAAGAAACTCATAGGAATTACACATCATCTTATGAATTCTTGGTGCAGTGATACTTCTCGCCATCATTATTCATTCATCGGTCCCCGTGTTGTTAAACCGGAATGCCGACAAGTGAACTATGATGTGTGGAATTTATACTCCTAGCAACTCTGTTGCTTGGTAGTTAAAGTACAATAATTTCATCCTTAGAGTGTTGGTTTTGAATCATCATTCTAAGATAGATTGTGCTACCTAGTCCTTATTTCCAGTGCACTCTTCGATCAATGAGTTAGGATTGTGCCAATCCCTCGCTCTTTTGATCATATCATCTTGCCCTGAAAAGCAAGATTGTTCTCGAGCTTAGTTACATATCGGTGGTTTGTGATTTTTCAAATATCTTCTCGGAAGTATCACCAGGTCGTCACCTGACCGCTATGTTGAGCTCGTGATCAAGTTGGTTTTCTTATAAACCACCCCTTCTCCAAGAATCTGTGTTGGATACCCCTGAGCTAGTTGGCTAAGATGAATAACAACTTGGAGAGTTGGAAGATAAAAGCTTGCCCAACTTAGTTCATTTCCAAAGGGATATCTTGTGTTTGTGTGTTTGTTGTAGAGAGATGATTTCTTCATTGATTGGTCCTCGTGATCAGTTGTTGAACCTATCGCCTTGCCCAAACCTTGATTTGAGTGTGGGCCATCGTCAAATCAAATCAGAACCAACGATATTCGTAATGTTGTCTTACTCATGGTTGATCCTTTGAGCATACACCATTATATCTTTTTGGGTCTGGCCAATGCTATCACCGTGTTCACATAAGTATGGAATTCCATCTCCATGGGAATCTGGATGAATCATTGTTGAGCCCATTGACAACATTTTCATCTTCTCCATGATTTTGTTGGACATTAAGCTAGTGTTGGAAACTTCTATAAGCATTATCTTCATGTTCCGTTCATGAAGCATATGTTGGATGGAAGAAGTGACTTCCTTGAATTCATGTGCATTTGGTGCAAGTTGCCGCCATGAGTTCGAGAAAGATTGTTTTGTTTCCTTTGGTACCATCCCAAGTCAGTCATGCATGTGCAAGGTATACTATGGTTTGGTAGATTAATTACCTCCACACCACCTGTATTCCGTAGCACACCAAGCCACTAACTGATTTGTTCAAGGACAAGAAGTTCCTTCATAAGGGCTAATCATGACTTATGTTAGGACTTCGTTATCCTCGATGATGGTTCCCACTTGAACTCGGTAGTGTTTTATTTATAAGACTACTACGTGGTCATGCTTGCCTTGGACAGCGTGTTCACAGGTTTGTAGCAGAACCAGCTAATGTTTTGGAACATGCTATCGTAGTTCATTTCCTGAGAATCTCGCAATGTCATCTCTTCGGTTTGTGTTGCAAATTTTCTTTTCCAGACATGTTGTCTGAAATGTCCTGTTACCAACCAGATCTGAATGTCAGGCAGATATGATGGTTGGAACATTTCCAAGATCTATGATGTAGGTCCCGAAAAGGTTGATGTTCTGGCCGACACACCTAGCCGGAAGATCTATTATTATAGTATCTTGAATGAGCAATTAGACCATTTTCTCCATGAGGATTTGGTATGACTTATTCCACAAGTTATTCCTTATGGATTTTTGTGCTTCCGAAGTCCGACCTTTACTTGATGGCCATGTTGATGTTTTAAGCATTTACCATGGTACCTAGTACATCAAGGAGAACATTAGAAGTGGAGTGCTAAATGTCTCTCGGTCGATCATCAAGATTTGCTTCTTTGGCATTGCTAAGGAAAAATCTGAGAAAGTGATGTCCTCCTTTGCACCGGCATCCTCCATCAACGTTCTTCATGGTAGTATGATGTGTTGCCAGGATCCTTGGCACGGATGTTGGTAAAACCTTGATGAATATGGAAATGCTCAAGTTCTTGACAGCATGCTCAGCCACTAGGTTATATCCTTGGTGTCAATTGGAATGTGCCTTCCATTTGCTGAATTGCCCTATAACCGTAGTTTCCTTTCCAAGCTGAGTATGCCATTTCTTCGAATTCCTTCAAACGATCGTTTGTGAATTGCCATTAGCCTGGTATGAAGAGCTTCAATAATCCTTTTCGATAGAGTTTCTTTCTATCGTCATCGTGTTAGATGAAGATCTCGAAAGCAAAGATGTCAAGATCAATTTGGAGCAATGATTCAATATAACCGATGAGGGCAGTTGGATCATGAAGATCGTGATAGCTTTGCGTCCCCTAAGTCTTCTTACCTCACGTCTTGAATCTCGGGACGAGATTCTTGTTTAGTGGGGGTGAGTTGTCACAGCCCTAGCTTAGCCTTTGCTTTTCCTTGCATGATCATCATGTCATCATGTCTAAATTTCATTTAACTATGAAATGGGGATTCTCAAACCCTAGCACCAAATGAATTCAACTAGGGTCAAAATAAAATCTTTTCCATTGAACTCAAAATGCCCTTTAAAAATGTTCAACATTTCTGGTTTGAGGTGGAAGCATCTACCAAAGATGGTTTACATTTTTGCAAGACATATTTGGGCTTTGAATTAATTCAAACATATTTGAATTGGCGCTATTTAAATGCTATATATATTTTAGGTGCTCCAAAAATGTTGGAAATTGTTATGGGTCACTGGAATAATTCAGACAGCACCCCTAATTATTTCCAGGATTTTATAAAATGGTTTAGTATTTTACTAAATCAAAACAAAATAGAATAAATAGAAAAACAGAAACAATAAATTAACAGAGAGAGACAGAGAGAGAGAGATCAGCACCTGGGCCACTTACCTGGCAACCTAACCGCAGGCCAACCGGCCCAGCCCACCTGGCGCTGCCAGTCGTCCTCCTCCTTGCGCCAGAAGGACGAGGGCGTGTGCCCGCGGCGCGCCAGCACGCGCAAGGCCACCGACGGCCACCTCCTGCTTGCCGCTTCCCTCTGGCGTTCTGTGGCATCGCCACGCGCCCCCAGGCCCTCTCACTCTATCCCGTGCCTTCTTCCCTCTTCTCTGGCTCTCTCACTCACACGACCGAGAACTGCCGTCGCCGCCACTTGTCGCAGTCGTAGCCACCACCGTCGTTCCACCCCACGAGAGTGACCAAAGGCTCCTCCTCGACGCCCCCGACCTCTCCATGGAGCTACACAACGCCGGGAGCCCTACATCGCCGCCCATGCCGTCTTCCCCATCTCCGGCCGCCCGAGATCGCCGGCTTCGCTACGTCGTCGTCCGACCTCCCCCGAGCTCGCCGTCTGCTCCAACCGACTCGTCATGAGCCCCTGCCTCCTCTCCCCTTGCTCCCGTGCTCCTTTTCTCGCCATTGGCACCGTTCTGCCGATGACCGATTTGTGCCGCCGCCTGAGCTCCTCGCCGTCGTGGCCAGAGGCCGTGTTCGTCGCTCCTGGGCACGTGAACATGCTCCAGACCTCGCCAGGAACTCAACCCGCACCCCAACTCGCTCTCTCGAGCGCTGCAGCCGCGTTCCCGCACCCGGCCGAACTCCGGCCGCCGCTCCGCCCGTTGCTGCCGCCGCTACACTGCACCCCGGCACCTCCCACTGCCTCCTTTAGATGCGCCGCACCGCCAGCTCGCCGTAGCCGCAAACCACGCGCGAAACGGTGCTCGTTAGCGCCGTTCCGAGCAACTCCGGCGATCCTCCGCCGTTGGGTTTGGCCGCCGGCGTCCAACTCCGGTGGCTGGTGACGTGGCACCGCCATTAGCACCTAACTAACCCCCCTAGGGTCACCGACAGTGGGACCCGCATGTTTAACTCAGCGGGCTAATTTTCCTGGTTAAGATTAGTTTATTAACCCAGCGGGACCCACGTGCCAGAGTTGACCGTGATGACTTGGCAGTTGACCAACCCCACACGTCAGGTTTGACTCTGGTCAACCCTGTTTACTTGCTGACATCACGCAGGGGTCATGCTGATGCAGTAAAGTATTTCTGGAATTAAAATAAATCAGGAAATGATTTATAAATTTCAAAAAATACCCCAAACTTCTAAAATTCATATAAATTCAACCGTAACTCCAAATGAAATAATTTATATATGAAAAATTATCAGAAAAATCCAATCTATCCATCTGTACTATTTCCATGCATGTTAGAACAACTTATGACTACTGTTTAGGACAATTCAATTAAATGGCATTTAAATAACCACATGTGGAGTTTGAATTTGAATCTTGGATTCAAACCAACTTCATTTAATCTGGTTTTAGTTGCATTACCTCAAACCACAGCATATTGCCATGTCACATTCATGCATCATATTGTTGCATTGAATTGATTGTGTTTCTTCTTTGTTTGTCGGTGCTTGTCCCTCTCAGTAGACGTGTACCGACGATGTGATCGATGACACCGATGAAGAGCTATACTATCTTCAGAAGTGCCAGGCAAGCAAAACCCCCTTGTTCATTCCGATACAATCCCACTCTCTCGCTTCTGCTCTCTTTTACTGCATTAGGACAACAACGATTCATCTGTTACATGCTGTGGTAGCTGAACCCCTTTCCTCTGCATGACCTGTCATTGCCACAGTAAATAGATGAAACCCACTAGCATGAGTAGGAGTTGTTTGAGCCCTGATGTGCCTACTCATTCATGCTTGTTTGTCATGCCTGCTACTACTTAGAGTTGAGTCAGGTCTGATTCATCGGGAATGAATCGGAGGTGTGTGAACATGTCCTACTGTGTGTGAGCTAAGTGCGTGAACACGATTTGGTAAAGGTAGCGGTGAGAGGCCATGTAGGAGTACATGGTGGGTTGTCTCATTGTAGCCGTCCTCAGGAACTGAGTTCTGTGTTCGTGATCCATGAACAGTTACTACCACACATTGGGCTCCGGGCGCTCCAAGCTCTCTCGACTTATTAATCAACCTGATCTCTGTCCAGGAGTTGCAACTAGTTTCTGGTGTTTGTAGGTAGTGTTAGTAGTCTACCAAGTGGCACCCGGTACAGGTGGGCTTGGGACAGACTAGGCACAGTGGCCCGGTGTACCAAGTGGCACCCGGTTGGTGGGCTTGGAAACCCTGCACACATCGTTTGGGGCCGTGAGCGACACCCCGGCCGGATCTCCTTGCGGATGGAACCTGAATAGGCGATAAACCTGGACTAGAGACTTGTGTGGTTAGTCAGGTCGTGGCCGACTCCCTCGCCAGGCTTCCGCTTGAAGGTTGCCGAGATACACGAGGTGTACATGGCGGTAAGTGGCGAGAGTGTGTGTGAAGAAGTACACCCCTGCAGGGTTAATATGATCTATTCAAATAGCCGTGTCCGCGGAAAAGGACTTCTGGGTTGCCTGTACAGTTCATAGACAAGTGAAAGTGGATACTCTAAAATATGCAAGATAAGCGTGAGTGCTATGGATGGCGTTCTCGTAGGGAGACGGGAGCGGATCCATAGTGGTGTATTGATATGGTGAATATGTGGACTCGTGTGCGCCACCTCAAAAGAGTTACATGCAGTCGTAGTTCAGGATAGCCACCGAGTCAAAGCTGGCTTGCTGCAGTTAAACCCCACCATCCCCTTGTTGATAATGATGCATATGTAGTTAGATCTGATGTAAGTCTTGCTGGGTACATTTGTACTCATGTTGCTTAGTTTATGTTTTTGAAGAGAGACTGCAGTCTCGCTAGTAGTTCCGTGTGGAGTTCGACGTTTAGCTTGTTACCTCAGCTACGATCTTGTGCCCTCGGCAGGATCTGGTAGATAGTCAGGCTTCTCAGCCTTTTTCATTTGTAGATGTCTGTACCCAGACATGTTAAGCTTCCGCATGTGCTTTGACTTGTATGCTCTGATTGTTGGGTCATGAGACCCATGATTGTAATATCTCGCTCCTCGGAGCCTATTGAATAAAATGCTTGACTTGTAGAGTCATGTTGTGATGCCATGTTGTATTTGCACATATCGAGCATATTGTGTGTATGTTATTGAAATGCTTGGTATGTGTGGGATCTGACTATCTAGTTGTTTATCCTTAGTAGCCTCTCTTACCGGGAAATGTCTCCTAGTGTTTCCACTGAGCCATGGTAGCTTGCTACTGCTCCGGAACACTTAGGCTGGCCGGCATGTGTCCTTCTTCGTTCCTGTGTCTGTCCCCTCGGGGAAATGTCACGCGATGAATTCCGGAGTCCTGTTAGCCCGCTATAGCCCGGTTCACCGGAGTCCTGCTAGCCCAGTGCTACAGCCTGGATTCACTCGCTGATGACCGACACGTTCGTTGTTGGGTCATGTATGCCTGTCCCTGTAAGTTAGTGCCACTTTGGGTTCACGACTAGCCATGTCAGCCCGGGTTCTTTGTTATATGGATGCTAGCGGCACTATCATATACGTGAGCCAAAAGGCGCAAACGGTCCCGGGCCAGGTAAGGTGGCACCCGTGGGAATACCGTGCGTGAGGCCGCAAAGTGATATGATGTGTTACATGCTAGATCGTTGTGACTTAGGATCGGGGTCCTGACAAAGATGTGGGGCGTGCATGTCTTCAATGAATCAAGACTACTAAACACAACATGCAGTGGTTAGTTCATTGCATGCGATGCTATTAATTAGCAAATAAACATTAACTTCTGTCGTTTTCCCCTCCTTGTTTGTCACGATGCACAACCTAAGATGACTTATTCACCTAGACGGAGGGAGTACTTTCATGGTGGTCTAGAAAAAGTAAACAAAATTGATACTCAAAAACTAATTCTTAAAGATCATTTCTTGCAAAGCACAATAAGTGTATTTCGTCACAAGTTTTGGATGCAGGTTGAACAGTTGAACGCTTTTGTTTGCAAAAGATACTTTTTTTATCTATTTAGCCTACATTTACTATTCACATGGATGTTTGTGAGCACTAAATAAAAAATAATATCCGAAGAAACCCATCGATACTCGTTACACATGAGATGACCCCCACGTACTTTTTCAAAATAAATAACTCCATGATCAATGCATTTCACTATTCCGTGCAACGCATGGGCACCTTACCATATATAGTATGACCATAAATTTAACTAACATATATATAGTACGATAAATGCTCATGCATGTCACCAAAAATTATATCATTGAGAACTATGTTCAAATACGAATCCAATGATATAGTTTTTATTGACATGCACTAACATTTTGTCAGTTAAATCTTCAGCCAAATTACATGGGGGACTAATAAACCACGAGGTAGTACTAGTATAGAGAGCAGCGTTGCATGAGAGTCTCACCCCGCTCGTGGCGCGGTAGTAAAGCCGTCATATCACAAAACCCCACCACTCCGAGTAATAAGTGGCCTGGTAAAATAAAATGGACAAGCAACCATCACATCCCTCTGTCTTTTTTGGCATTTCATCTCTCTGAAGTTACTTTGTCCAGTTCATCTCGCACACTCGATCCCTAGCTAATACTCCTAGTATCCCTAGCTACTACTCCTAGGGCCAGTTCTTTTAAAGGCTTAAAAAATAAGCCATCTCTTCCCTAGCTTTTCCCATAGGACTAGTCACAGCGGAGAGTAACATAAGGCACCTCATTCATTCATTTGGGCTTCTAAACTACTACCTCCATCCTGGTTTATTAGTCACCATTGTAATTTGTGCTAAATCTTAACCAAAGATTTAACTGATAAAATGTTTGCATGTCAACAAAAGTTATAGAATTTTTGTGACATGCATAAACATTTCATTAGTTAAATTTATGGTCAAAATTTGACACAGATTACAATGGGGACCAATAAACCAGGACGGAGGTAGTAGTTATGGGCTTACTAATGTAGAATCCTAAAAGAATTAGCCCCTGGTACTCCTAGTAGGAGTACTGAAGTTGGAATTCCAATTGCACGGCACAACTTATTAGGCACAAAATTAGATACAGGGTGTACGAAGCAGTTTGCGAATTGGCACGCCTTCCCAACCTGTGAGATACTCCGTATAGAGTACGATAGAGAAATAACCATAGAGAAGGAAGCTAAAAGTAAAAAATCAAACAAGCATTTTTGCATTTCTTTTGTATTGAATCATTTCACAAGCTTAACTAGTGTTGTTTTCTACTTTTACAAAAACCACATCGTAATGTTAAAACGTGCATTTGCACGTACATAAGTAATAGTAGTAGCATAGTCTGCAAGCATATATAGAGAGAGACGTGTAGTGCGATATAGTTAGGTTTGTGTTATATGCACGTACTTACAAAATGCGTACGGGTACACAAGGTTTCCAAACTTTTCTTTTTACATGCTTAATTAAGGACGCTAATAATTCCCGAACATTTGGGATTTACCATTTGTGTCCCAAAACTAATGAGATCGCCTTACGAAACTAAATTATTCCTAATAAAAGCCACGACGATCGTAGGACCGCTTGCGGCGTGCCACAAGTGCCTTGGTGTGCGGTCGTTTCCCTGTGCACCGACTCAACACCTCTTCCTCAGGCTTGCAACTCGCAAGGTGCTGATTGGTGGCTTGCCGGCAGGCAAGCGCGATCTCACCGGTGTGGTGATCCGGCGCCAACAGGTACTCTTCCTCGCTGGAAGATTGTAACACCCACTATGCGGCTATATCTCCCACGTGTTGAAGCACGACTTAGAGGCATAACTGCATGGTGGTTTTTGTCGCAAGAAGGGTCATCTTCACACAATCCCATGTAATGAATAAGAATGGGATAAAGAGAGTTGGCTTACAATCGCCACTTCACACAATACATAATTTAAGTTCATACATCATTCAAAGTACACTCATAGACCGGCTACGGTCAAGTTCAAATGAAAAGAAGACAACCCCAAATGCTAGATCCCCGATCGTCCCGACTGGGCTCCTCTACTGATCATCTGGAAGCGAAACATAGTAACGACCAAGGGCCTCATCAAACTCCCACTTCAGCTCAGTTGCGCCATCTGCGCCAGTATCCTCAGCACCTGCATCTGTTTTGGTAGAATCTGTGAGTCACGAGGACTCAGCAATCTCACACCCGCGAGATCAAGACTATTTAAGCTCATAGGTAGGCAAAGGGGTAATATGGTGGAGCTGCAGCAAGCACTAAGCATATATGGTGGCTAACATACGCAAGTGAGAGCGAGAAGAGAAGCAACGCGGCGGTCGAGAAGATAAAAGCGATCAAGAAGTGATCCTAAAACTACTTACGTCAAGCATAACACAAACCGTGTTCACTTCCCGGACTCCGCCGAGAAGAGACCATCACGGCTACACACACAGTTGATGTATTTTAATGAAGTCAAGTGTCAAGTTATCTACAACCGGACATTAACAAATTCCCATCTGCCTCATAACCGCGGGCACGGCTTTAGAAAGATTATATACCCTGCAGGGGTGTCCCAACTTAGCCCATCATAAGTTCTCACGGTCAATGAAGGATAAACCTTCTCCCGGGAAGACCCGATCAGTCTCGGAATCCCGGTTCGCAAAACATTTCGACAATGGTAAAACAAGACCAGCAAAGCCGCCTGATGTGCCGACAAATCCCGATAGGAGTCGCACGTATCTCGTTCTCAGGGCACACCGGATAGGTCAACCTACAAGTAAAACCAGCCCTCGAGTTGCCCCGAGGTGGCCCCGCAATCTGCCCATTTCGGACCAACACTCGAAGGAGCACTGGCCCGGGGGGGTTAAATAAAGATGACCCTCGGGCTCGCGAAAACCCCAGGGAAAAAGGCTTAGGTGGCAAATGGTAAAACCAAGGTTGGGCCTTGCTGGAGGAGTTTTATTCAAAGCGAACTGTTAAGGGGGTCCCATAAATCACCCAACCGTGTAAGGAACGCAAAATCAAGGAACATAACACGGGTATGACGGAAAACTAGGGCGGCAAGAGTGGAACAAGTCACCAGGCATAAGGCCGAGCCTTCCACCCTTTACCAAGTATATAAGGTGCATTAATTTAAACAGGAGATATTGTGATATCCCAAAATATCCATGTTCTGACCAGGAACAAACTTCATCTTCACCTGCAACTAACAATGCTATAAGAGGGGCTGAGCAAAAGCGGTGACATAGCCAAACAACGGTTGCTAGGACGGGTTGGTTAGAGGGTTGACATGGCAATAGGGAGGCATGGTAAACAATGGCAGGTAGAGCTAACATAGCGATAGAGCGAGTACTAGCAAGCAAAGATAGAAGTGATATCGAAGGTATGGTCATCTTGCCTGCAAGGTTCTCAGAGTTGTCGAAGGCTTGATCCTCGTAAGCATTCTCAATAGGTTCCTCGTGCACGTACTCGTCTCCCGCCTCTACCCAAATCAAGAACACAAGCAAAGGAACCACAATAAATCATGGTGCAACGCACAAGCAACATGATGCAATACATGTCATGAGATGCAAGATGTGATATGCAATGCATATGCGTGCTTCGGGAGGAAAAGGGATGAACAAGGCATCAACTTGGCAAACCAAGTATGCCGCTGGAAAAATGAGATGATTTCGGTTGAAATCGATATGAAGATCACCGGAAACGGATGCACGGTTTGCAAATGGCAAGCAAAACAAGAATGGCACAAAGCTGCGATTAATAGCACGATGCTACTTAGCATGCAACAAGAAACTATGCTACAGCACCCCAACATAAAAACAAAGCATATGGCAATGATCTACAGGAGATGCTTTACAAAAGAGGAACACTGAGCTACGGCTAAATCACATCATAACAGGTTCAAACAAGCATGGAGAAAGTGCAAAAAATTATCAGGCTGGACATGGCATAAACAGCATCACGAAGCAATGTTCAGAGCAGGTTATCAACATGCTACAGAAACTTGTAATAGCAAAATAAGGCATGGCATGCATCTACTCAAAGCATAGATCAAAAGTCCCTTACTGACCATAAGCCAAAAAGGATCAGAAAATATGATGGCACCCACGTAAACATAGCAAGTTTCGTTAACACATTCAGCAAACAAAGCATGTCATTGACATAATTACGAAGGCACCTTCGTGAGCTCGATGCACTCACTACAGAGCATCCCATGATAAACTAAGCATACATCCATCAAGAAGACATGTCATAGAAGCTATACATGGCAAGAAACAACATCATAGCATATCCGGATCAACTACAACAACCCCGGCAAAATTGAATAACATGTAAACAATCTGCCAGGAAACATTTTGAAGCAAAAGTAGAGCACGAAAATGACATGCTAGACTACTCCATAATTGCAGCCAGGACAATGGATGGATAGAGCAAAACCATGTTTTCAAAACACCCTTACTGAAGTATCTCAAATTATGCATGGATCTCTCTGTAGCAACATGTTTACATGGCATCAAAATTACAGCAGAACAGGAACTAAAATCAGCATTATCACGAAGCCAAGTTTGCATGCTTGTGCTAGTCACCACATTGATCACAAAAATACATGGTAAGCACCTTTGTAAAGAAGACATGGCCTAGTTCAAAACACATTTAGGGATCAAGTCCATAGGATGCACACATCAATCATGGCAAAAATGACAAAAGAGCTCGTGCTGATAAGATTCTGAAACCAACATTATGAAGCCCTTTTCCAACAGCATTTCGGGAATCAAGATGAGCTCAAATGTAAATGATGCAATGGAATGAAATGATGTACTCTTAGAGGCGAACAATTCGGTGTGCTGCACGCCCAAAACGGAGCCACGGGTGCGAAGTTGTGATGCGATGAAGATGCAACAAAATTAATGCAGTTTAAGGACAGACGAAAAAACGGGGTGGGGGGGCGGAGAAGAAGACAACCCTGTCGGATCGGATCTGAGCCGGCTCGTGGTTCGAGGTTCGCTGAAGTCGGGGATGTGGCTCGCCGGAGTGGACAGCGACGACGGCCGGAGATGGAGGGAGATGGCCGGGGTGGCGGCCGGAGTGGGCGCGGCCGGGCGCGGAGGACGGCGGCGGCTGACGAGGAGGGCGGCCGGAGTGCTCGAGCGGAGGCGGCGGAGGAGATCCACGGCGGCGGCAACCGGTCCGGGCGGTGGGGCTGGCGGCGCGAGGGGAGGCGGCGGCGGAGGCCGGCTACGCGGTCGGGCGCCGAACGCGCGGGCGAGCGGCGGCGGCCGCGCGGGCTGGGCGGGCCCCGCCTGGGCCCGGCGGGCCGGCGGCGCGGGGGCGCAGCGGAGGCCACGTGGTGGCGCCTGACTGGCTCGGGTGCGGCGGGGCGGACGTGTCCGGGCGGACCGGACGTGTCCGGCGGCACGTCGTGGAAGAAGGCTAGGGTTTGCCCGTGAATTTCGGGGAGAGGCTATATTTATAGGTAGAGGGAGCTAGGAGTGTCCAAATGAGGTGCGGTTTTCGCCCACACAATCGTGATCCGACGACGGAGAGCATGGAAGTGACTTAGATGGGTTATTGGGCTGTTCTGGAGGGGTGTTGGGCTGCAACTCAAAAGAGGCCTTTGCGGATATGTGGATAACCGTTGGAGTCCCAAACGAGCTCCAAATGACCCGAAACATGACAGGTGGTCTACCGGTGCTATATCAGGGCCACTTGGCAAGGCTCGGTCCATTCTGAGAACGTTCAACACCCGCACACGAAAAGAGACAAGAGGGGTGCGCCGGTGCATGTGGGAGTGTCAGATTGCGAAACGGACAACGGGGAAAATGCTCGGATGCATGAGACGAACACGTATGCAAAATGAAATGCACATGATGACATGATATGATATGCATGACATGAATAAAAATGCAAAACAAAAGACAAAACCCAACCACGGAGGGAAATATCATATCACATAGCAGAAAATGGCAAGAGTTGGAGATACAAAGATGGAAAGTTACATCCGGGGTGTTACAACACTCCACCACTACAAGAGGATCTCGCCCCGAGATCTAGGACTGAAAGAACTCCGGATATTCGGAACGGAGGTGATCCTCGCTCTCCCAGGTGGCTTCTCGGTCGGAATGGTGTGACCACTTCACTTTCAGGAATTTGATTGACTTGTTGCGAGTCTTGCGCTCGGTTTCTTCGAGAATAGCAACGGGGTGCTCATGATAAGAGAGATCTTCTTGGAGGTCGATTTCTTCGAAGTTGATAGTGCGCTCAGGAGTCTTGAAGCACTTGCGAAGCTGTGACACGTGAAACACATCGTGCACGTTTGCAAAGTTGGATGGAAGCTCAAGTTGATAGGCGAGGTCGCCTCTTTTGCCAATGATCTTGAAAGGACCCACGTATCTAGGGGCAAGCTTCCCTTTGATACCGAAGCGACGAGTGCCTTTCATTGGAGAGACGCGGAGGTAGACATGGTCTTCGATTTCAAAAGCCAAGTCACGGTGCTTGCTATCATAGTAACTCTTTTGTCGCGATTGCGCGGCTTTGAGATTCTCACGAATGACTTTGCACATTTCTTCGGCTTCTGTGATCAAGTCGTTGCCAAGAAGTTGGCGTTCACCTGTCTCAGACCAATTGAGAGGAGTACGGCACTTTCTGCCATAGAGAATTTCGAATGGGGCCTTGCCCGAACTCGCTTGGAAGCTGTTGTTGTAGGAGAACTCGGCATATGGAAGACAATCTTCCCACTTCATACCGAAAGAGATGACACAAGCCCTGAGCATATCTTCAAGGATTTGATTGACTCGCTCGACTTGGCCACTTGTTTGAGGATGGAAAGCTGTGCTGAAACGAATGTTGGTGCCCATGGCCGTCTGAAAGGAGTCCCAGAACTTAGAAGTGAAGATGCTTCCACGATCTGAAGATATCAATTGTGGAATGCCGTGCAAGGAGACAATTCTGGAGGTGTATAGCTCTGCCAGCTGAGCTGCTGTGATAGATTCTTTGATAGGAAGAAAATGAGCCACTTTGGTAAGCTTGTCAATGACAACGAAGATAGCATCATTTCCACGCTTGGACTTAGGAAAACCAGTCACGAAGTCCATCTCGATATGGTCAAACTTCCATTCCGGAATAGCAAGAGGTTGGAGGAGACCAGCTGGTCGTTGGTGTTCTGCTTTCACTCTTCTGCAGACATCACATTCATTCACGAATTGAGCAATCTCTCGCTTCATTCGAGTCCACCAATATGACTGCTTGAGGTCATGGTACATCTTTGTACTTCCAGGATGAATGGATAGGAGGGAATTGTGTGCCTCATTCATGATGACTTTTCTCAGATCACCTTTTGGAACCACAATTCGATCCTCGAAGAAAAGAGTATCTTTGTCATCCAAGCGATAGCACTTGTATTTGGGAATGCCCTTGTCAATACCACGTTTCACCTTCTTCACCATGGTATCCAGGAGTTGTGCCTCACGAATTTGATCTTCCAAAGTAGGAGAGACTATGAGGTTGGCAAGAAAGCCTTGAGGAACAACTTGAAGATTCAGCTTGCGGAAAGCCTCACAAAGATCCGGTTGAAACGGCTTGAGAATTAGACTGTTGCAATAAGCCTTTCTGCTCAGAGCATCTGCAATCACATTCGCCTTGCCAGGAGTATATTCGATACTCGGATTGTACTCTTGAATCATTTCGACCCATCGAGTTTGCCTGAGGTTAAGGTTGGGTTGAGTGAAGATATACTTGAGGCTCTTGTGATCGGTGAAAATGTCCACTTGCCTTCCCAATAAGAGATGTCTCCATGTTATCAATGCATGGACAACTGCCGCCAACTCAAGATCGTGAGTGGGGTAGTTCTTTTCGTTGGGCTTCAACTGACGAGAGGTATAGGCCACAACTTTTTCTCTTGCATCAACACAGCACCGAGACCTTGAAGGGAAGCATCACAGAATACTTCGAATGGCTTGGATTCATCAGGAGGAGTCAAAACAGGAGCTGTGACTAGCTTCTCTTTGAGGGTGTTGAAAGCGACGTCACACTCAGGCGTCCAGACATACTTGACATGCTTCTGGAGGAGGTTGGAAAGAGGCTTTGCAATCTTAGAGAAGTTCTCAACGAATCTTCGGCAATAGCTTGCAAGACCAAGAAAACTGCGGAGCTGTTTGACATTCTGAGGAGGTTCCCAATTCAGAACTGCAGAAACCTTCGCCGGATTAACAGCAATGCCCTTGGCAGAGATGATATGACCAAGGTAAAGAACTTCATCAAGCCAGAACTCACATTTGGAAAACTTCGCATAGAATTGATGCTCTCTGAGCTTGTCGAGCACCAATCGCAAATGTTTGGCATGATCCTGCTTATTCTTGGAGAAGACCAAAATATCATCAAGATACACCAGAAAAAATTCATTGGTGTAGGGGTTGAAGATAAAGTTCATCATGCGAGAGAATGTTGGAGGAGCATTGACAAGGCCGAAAGACATGACAGTATATTCATAAGAACCATAGCTTGTTCTGAATGCTGTCTTGGGAATATCTTGTTCACGAATGCGAATCTGATGATAACCCCATACGAAGGTCAAGCTTGGAGAAGACTTTAGCACCTTTGAGTTGCTCAAAAAGCTCATTGATGTTGGGAAGTGGATACTTGTTCTTGATTGTCTTCTTGTTCAATGGACGGTAATCAACGCAAAGTCGGTCTGTGCCATCCTTCTTCTGGACAAAAAGAACTCCACAACCCCATGGGGAAGAACTCGGTCTGATCAAACCCAGACGCTCTTGTTCATCGAGCTGCTTCTTCAATTCCTTCAGCTCCTTGGGTCCAAGCTTGTATGGACGCTTGCAAACGGGTTCTGTTCCAGGCTCAAGATCAATAACGAACTCGACTGGCCGATGAGGAGGCATACCCGGAAGCTCTTCTGGAAAGACATCTTGGTACTCACAAACGACTGGAATTTGAGAAATAGCATCCAACTCGCCCTTCTCATTGAGAGAAAACAACCGAATGGTTTCATCACGAGTGGCATAGATGATAACATCCTCAGAAGGGTGTGTCAATTGAATTTGCCTGGCAGCACAATCAAGCTGAGCCTTGTGCTTAGAAAGCCAGTCCATCCCGAGAATTAGATCAATATCAGAGTCGCCAAGAACAACTGGAGAAGACAGAAATTTATAGTCGCCCATCTTGATACCGACATTTGGAACCATCAAACGAGAACTCATGTGCTTGCCCGGGGAAACAATTGCTAGAGTTCTATCCAAATATTCCGAAGTGAAATCATGCTTGGTAAAGAACGGTATTGACATGAAACAATGCGATGCACCGGTATCAAATAAGACTTTTGCAGGAATATCATTAACTGAGAGATTACCCATGATCACATCTGAAGAATCCTCTGCCTGAGCTGCATTCAACATGTTCACCTTTGCATGCTTTGGATTATGCTTGACCACTGCATTGCTTGAAGATCTCACAGGAGGAAGAGGAGGAAGGCGCCTTTGATTGAATCATTTGTTCGCGTAGTAACCTTTCTGCTGGCACTTGTTGCAAGTCACTTCTGAGAGCGGACGATGATAAGGAGCATTTGACCTTGGAGCTTGAGGCTGAGACTTGTTCTGATAGCTTGGGTTGGGTGGGTGGGAAGATCCACGACCACCTGCGTTCTTCTGCTGGTAAGGGTGACGAAACGAAGGAGGAGGAAGGTAGAACTTTTGCTGCTTAGCTGCCACTTGTGAGGAAGAAGAAGATTGCACTGCATCCCTGATTCTCTTCTTAGAAGCCTCGCACTTGAGCTGAGCACCTTCTTGCTTGAGTGCCATATTGTAGAATTGATCAAACTGAGTAGGCTCAACAAGAACGAGAGCTAACTGCAGATCCTCTCTAAGGCCACCTCTGAATTGATAGATCATACTCTTCTCATCTGGAACATCTTGCTTAGCGAAGCGAGCAAGTTTCTGAAACTGCTTGTTGTATTCGTACACTGACATGTTGCCTTGCTTGAGATTACGGAACTCCTCATGCTTGCTCTCAACAACACTGGTAGGAATATGGTGAGCTTTAAAGTCCCGACAGAAATCAGTCCAAGTAATCACTCGACCACCTCTGGAATCCTTGTATTGCTGGAACCAATCAGCTGCCTGATCCTTGAGCTGAAAAGAAGCGAACTTGACATAGTCCTCAGGCCTGACATTGCTGCATTCAAAATGCTTGTTGATATCCACGAGCCAATCATCGGCGTCTGTGGCCTCGACACAGTAGCTGAAAGACTTCGGCTGATTTGCAAGGAATTGGTTGAGGGTAGGAAACTGAGGCTGATGATTGAACTGCCCTTGACCTTGATTCCCTTGGTTGCCTTGGCCTTGGTTGTGCTCTTGCATGAGCTGGATCATCATCTGGGCAGGGGCGTTAGAGGCTGCCATCAAAGCTTGCCATGCCTCCGGAGGCGGAGGTGGAGGTGGAGGGTTCGCCTGACTCCCATCATTGCGTTCCGGATTCTGACGCGTTGGCGGAGCCATCCTGAAGAGGGTGACATCCGTTAGCATCTTGATAGACAGATAGACAAGTTGAATCAACAGATAGAAATTGCAACATATAGTCTTCATAATAAACATTCGAACAAGGATGAAAGAATGAATTCCAAAGCAAGCATCACACGTCCATTAAAGGTGAGAAGCCACTTGATAAGAGATTGATGAATGAAATAAACAAGGTACAACTAGAACAAATAAGTGGTAAGGATTACCCAATCACAAACCAAATATCTGCGGGAAGAAATGCTAGAGCTACTTGAATCCCACCTATAAACTCCCGAAACTTTCTGGTTATGCAATCAGGTGTTGGGGATACAGGGGAAGCAATATATCTCACCCAAACTAACAATCCCTACATCCAGCTGTATCCATCCGTCAACACATAACCAAGAAACCTTCGGAAATCATGTACCTCAACCTTCGAAAAGCATCCGTTATACGAGTTATGGCAATACTCCCGAGCTCGCCCCAGTACTGGGTTATCGGGGTTATCTCACCAACAACTGTACAAAAGAGATTTTCGATGTCGGCAAAGCTCAGGTATTCCAGAACTGCAACGATAAAATTGTGACGACAACACCTCGGAGCTCAACTCCCCGGGACACTGCCACAACCCCTAAATGTCAGGAGGCACCAAGAACAATGTTCTCGTCACAAAACCATCGGAACGATTCCAAGATACCCGCGTGATCCTAAAAATTTTTAGTGAAATTTGAGAAGAGGAAAGTCAAAACATCTACGTCAGGAGACCTCACCAGAGCGACGAAGGGACTGAGGAGTAAAAAGAATCCTACTCTCCGATATATATAATCCTAAGACTCAAAACATTTTTGTTCTAGACTCAACATCGCCAGCAAACAATCAAGCAGGGGGCTCCTAAGTCGGGGATGGCTCTGATTACCAACTTGTAACACCCACGATGCGGCTATATCTCCCACGTGTCGAAGCACGACTTAGAGGCATAACCGCATGGTGGTTTTGTCGCAAGAAGGGTCATCTTCACACAATCCCATGTAATGAACAAGAATGGGATAAAGAGAGTTGGCTTACAATCGCCACTTCACACAATACATAAATTAAGATCATACATCATTCAAATACACTCATAGACCGGCTACGGTCAAGTTCAAATGAAAAGAAGACAACCCCAAATGCTAGATCCCCGATCGTCCCGACTGGGCTCCTCTACTGATCATCTGGAAACGAAATATAGTAACGACCAAGGGCCTCATCAAACTCCCACTTCAGCTCAGTTGCGCCATCTGCGCCAGTATCCTCGGCACCTGCATCTGTTTTGGTAGAATCTGTGAGTCACGAGGACTCAACAATCTCACACCCACGAGATCAAGACTATTTAAGCTCATAGGTAGGCAAAGGGGTAATATGGTGGAGCTGCAGCAAGCACTAAGCATATATGGTGGCTAACATACGCAAGTGAGAGCAAGAAGGGAAGCAACGCAACGGTCGAGAAGCTAAAAGCGATCAAGAAGTGATCCTGAAACTACTTACGTCAAGCATAACACAAACCGTGTTCACTTCCCGAACTCCGCCGAGAAGAGACCATCACGGCTACACACACAGTTGATGTATTTTAATGAAGTCAAGTGTCAACTTATCTACAACCGGACATTAACAAATTCCCATCTGCCTCATAACCGCGGGCACGGCTTTCGAATGATTATATACCCTGCAGGGGTGTCCCAACTTAGCCCATCATAAGCTCTCACGGTCAACGAAGGATAAACCTTCTCCCGGGAAGACCCGATCAGTCTCGGAATCCCGGTTCGCAAAACATTTCGACAATGGAAAAACAAGACCAGCAAAGCCGCCTGATGTGCCGACAAATCCCGATAGGAGTCGCACGTATCTCGTTCTCAGGGCACACCGGATAGGTCAGCCTACGAGTAAAACCAGCCCTCGAGTTGCCTCGAGGTGGCCCCGCAACCTGCCCGTTTCAGACCAACACTCGAAGGAGCACTGGCCCGGGGGGGGGGGTTTAAATAAAGATGACCCTCGGGCTCGCAAAAACCCCAGGGAAAAAGGCTTAGGTGGAAAATGGTAAAACCAAGGTTGGGCCTTGCTGGAGGAGTTTTATTCAAAGCAAATTGTTAAGGGGATCCCATAAATCACCCAACCATGTAAGGAACGCAAAATCAAGGAACATAACACCGGTATGACGGAAAACTAGGGCGGCAAGAGTGGAACAAGTCACCAGGCATAAGGCCGAGCCTTCCACCCTTTACCAAGTATATAAGGTGCATTAATTTAAACAGGAGATATTGTGATATCCAGAAATATCCATGTTCCGACCAGGAACAAACTTCATCTTCACCTGCAACTAACAATGCTATAAGAGGGGCTGAGCAAAAGCGGTGACATAGCCAAACAACGGTTGCTAGGATGGGTTGGTTAGAGGGTTGACATGGCAATAGGGAGGCATGGTAAACAAAGGCAGGTAGAGCTAACATAGCGATAGAGCGAGTACTAGCAAGCAAAGATAGAAGTGATATCGAAGGTATGGTCATCTTGCCTGCAAGGTTCTCAGAGTTGTCGAAGGCTTGATCCTCGTAAGCGTTCTCAACGGGTTCCTCGTGCACGTACTCGTCTCCTGCCTCTACCTAAAGCAAGAACACAAGCAAAGGAACCACAATAAATCACGGTGCAATGCACAAGCAACATGATGCAATACATGTCATGATATGCGAGATGTGATATGCAATGCATATGCGTGCTTCGGAGGAAAAGGATGAACAAGGCATCAACTTGGCAAACCAAGTATGCCGCTGGAAAGATGAGATGATTTCGGTTGAAATCGATATAAAGATCACCGGAACGGATGCACGGTTTGCAAATGGCAAGCAAAACAAGAATGGCACAAAGCTGCGATTAACAGCACGATGCTACTTAGCATGCAACAAGAAACTATGCTACAGCACCCCAACATAAAAACAAAGCATATGGCAATGATCTACAGGAGATGCTTTACAAAAGAGGAACACTGAGCTACGGCTAAATCACATCATAACAGGTTCAAACAAGCATGGAGAAAGTGCAAAAAATATCAGGTTGGACATGGCATAAACAGCATCACGAAGCAATGTTCAGAGCAGGTTATCAACATGCTACAGGAACTTATAATAGCAAAATAAGGCATGGCATGAATCTACTCAAAGCATAGATCAAAAGTCCCTTACTGACCATAAGCCAAAAAGGATCAGAAAATATGATGTAACCCACGTAAACATAGCAAGTTTCGTTAACAGATTCAGCAAACAAAGCATGGCATTGACATAATTACGAAGGCACCTTCTGAGCTCGATGCACTCACTATAGAGCATCCCATGATAAACTAAGCATACATCCATCAAGAAGACATGTCATAGAAGCTATACATGGCAAGAAACAACATCATAGCATATCCGGATCAACTACAACAATCCCGGCAAAATTGAATAACATGTAAACAATCTGCCAGGAAACATTTTGAAGCAAAAGTAGAGCACGAAAATGACATGCTAGACTACTCCATAATTGCAACCAGGACAATGGATGGATAGAGCAAAACCATGTTTTCAAAACACCCTTACTGAAGTATCTCAAATTATGCATGGATCTCTCTGTAGCAACATGTTTACATGGCATCAAAATTACAGCAGAACGGGAACTAAAATCAGCATTATCACGAAGCCTAGTTTGCATGCTTGTGCTAGTCACCACATTGATCACAAAAATACATGGTAAGCACCTATGTAAAGAAGACATAGCCTAGTTCAAAACACATTTAGGGATCAAGTCCATAGGATGCAAACATCAATCATGGCAAAAATGACAAAAGAGCTCGTGCTGATAAGATTCTGAAACTAACATTATGAAGCCCTCTTCCAACAGCATTTCGGGAATCAAGATGAGCTCAAATGTAAATGATGCAATGGAATGAAATGATGTACTCTTCGAGGCGAACAATTCGGGATGCTACACGCCCAAAACGAAGCCACGGGTGCAAAGTTGTGACGCGGTGAATATGCAACAAAATTAATGCAGTTTAAGGACTTGGACGAAAAAACGGGGGGGGGGGAGAAGAAGTCAACCCTGCCGGATCGGATCTGAGCCGGCACGCGGTTCGAGGTTCGCTGGAGTCGGGGATGTGGCTCGCCGGAGTGGACAGCGACGGCGGCCGGAGATGGAGGGAGATGGCCGGGGCGGCGGCCAGAGTGGGCGCGGCCGGGCGCGGAGGACGGCGGCGGCTGACGAGGAGGGCGGCCGGAGTGCTCGAGCGGAGGAGGCGGAGGAGATCCGCGGCGGCGGCGACCGGTCCGGGCGACGGGGCTGGCGGCGCGCGGGGAGGCGTCGGCGGAGGCCGGCTACGCGGTCGGGCGCCGGACGCGCGGGCGAGCGGCGGCGGGCGCGCGGGCTGGGCGGGCCCCGCCTGGGCCCAGCGGGCCGGCGGCGCGGGGGCATGGCGAAGGCCACGTGGCGGCTCCTGACTGGCTCGGGCGCGGCGGGGCGGACGTGTCCGGGCGGACCGGACGTGTCCGGCGGCGCGTCGTGGAAGAAGGCTAGGGTTTGCCCGTGAATTTCGGGGAGAGGCTATATTTATAGGTAGAGGGAGCTAGGAGTGTCCAAATGAGGTGCGGTTTTCGCCCACACGATCGTGATCCGACGACGGAGAGCATGGAAGTGACTTAGATGGGTTATTGGGCTGTTTTGGAGGGGTGTTGTGCTGCAACTCAAAAGAGGCCTTTGCGGATATGCGGATAACCGTTGGAGTCCCAAACGAGCTCCAAATGACCCAAAACTTGACAGGTGGTCTACCGGTGCTATACCAGGGCCACTTGGCAAGGCTCGGTCCATTCCGAGAACGTTCAACACCCGCACACGAAAAGAGACAAGAGGGGTGCGCCGGTGCATGTGGGAGTGTCGGATTGCGAAACGGACAACGGGGAAAATGCTCGGATGCATGAGACGAACACGTATGCAAAATGAAATGCACATGATGACATGATATGATATGCATGACATGAATAAAAATGCAAAACAAAAGACAAAACCCAACCACGGAGGGAATATCATATCACATAGCCGAAAATGGCAACAGTTGGAGATATGAAGATGGAAAGTTACATCCGGGGTGTTACAAAGAGTGCACCTGGTGCATGCACCGCCAAGTGCAGATGAGGTGCTTGGGCCTGACTACACTCAAGGCTTTCGCATGGGCGTCCAGCGCCACCCTCACGGCCCTCGCATGAGCCTTCTACCAAAGAGCCAATTCCTCGACTCTCTTGAACGCGACATAGGCCTGGCAGGCAGCATCCCTCGTTGCGTGCTTCTTTTCTTGGGCCTTCTTCTCTGCCTCTATTTTGGCGCACTATGTCGAAGGCAAAGCCTCCCACAAGGTGACCTCTATTTCTTTCCAAACCTCCTCAATGCTGGGGGGGCTCGGCGGGCGGCGTTACGTTCTCCTTGTAGCGGGGTGCGGACGCATCCTCCGATGCGCGTGCTGGCGAGACTGGGAACACCGACGCATCCACCTCGATGCGGCCAGTCAGGAGCGGAACGCTGATGCGTCCTCCTCGACTAGTGGCGGCGAGGAACGGAACGGTGACGCGTGACCCTCCGCATGGTGCAGCGAGGGGAGCCTAAGGCTTGGGAGGGGCGACGCCATGTTGGTCGATGTGAGAGGGAGGGGGAAGAGATAGCGATGAACATGAGCGTTCTTCCGAATGTCGTGGGAGGCGCATATTTATGGCGAGCAATGGCACACCTATGTAAGATATGTTGTGTGATTAACGTAATAGCTACGTGGGAACATTTGTTGGAGTAAATTACGGGGGAGGGAATGGGTGGAAATATTGCTGGTCACAACGGATTGGATGAGCGCGGGGGCAGGAGAGTCATGCATGCAGATTTTTTCCACACGTGGTGGAGTGGTGGGACTGCTGGAGGGAGAAGGAGAGTCAAGCAGGCAGATTGTTTTCACACATGGAGAGGAAAAGATTTGGAGACGAATGGGCTTCCTGTAGGTATGGGGAACGGTGCATAATATGTCATCTTGCATGTTGGGCTAGGTATAGTCTCAAGTCATTAAAAACATACACGCCCCACACATGTTCAGATTTCAAGGTGCACTAAATTATTGCATGTGATGATTAAGGCTGGCCATAGTGGTGGTATCTTAGCTGGTATCATGCACACGGGAATAACAAACATGCTGATGTGGCAAAGAATTAAAGAAGAGAGGGGCGTTAGAGTAACATAGGTAGATACCATATCATGTTAAATACTATGCTACTTTGTGTCATGCCTTGTACAATAAAGGTAGTCCCATGTCATACAATAGTATCATGCACATGATACTAGTATATGATACTTTCCACTATGAGTAGCCTAAAGAGAATATTGACTAATGCATGTAAAAATCTTTGTTATTTACTAGTGTTCATGCATGCATGCAATGCGATAATGCATTGGTAAACTCATTTTTTTGTGCAAACGAGAGCATTAATTGAGTACTTTTGCAGACTACAAAAACTATTCCACCGCCTCTATCTTGGTAAGAGTAGGTGAAAACTTTGAATCGAGCCCTTTAAACTAGAAGGGAGGTAGTAGTACTCTAATAGCTAACTATACCTGGCCAAACCTCGGGCCGGGTCGGGCTTCGGGCCGGGCCGGGCTTCGGGCCGGGCCTAGCCAAGCCCGACACAAAAAACCCAGGCCCGGGCCCGGCCCGGCCCGGCCATCGGGCCTGTGTTTCTGGGCCCGAGCCCGGCCCGAACACGTAAAAGCCCGTCGGGCTCCAGGCTGGCCCGGCCCGAGCTTTAGAAAAATGCAAAAACGACGGGCCCGGGCCCGGCCCAACCCGACCTTCGGGCTCAAAAACTAGGCCCGAGCCCGGCCCGGGGGCAGCGTCGGGCCGGGCTTTTTCAAGCCAAGTCGGGCCGGGCCGGCCGGGCCGGGCTTCCCATGGCCAGGACTATATCTAACCTTGTTGTGATGACTAGATAGGACATGACACACACCTGGACGGAGGAACTAGTCTGCATTGTGCATATAAGTTTCGTCTGAAGTCAATGTACCTCTGCTTTGACCAAACTTATAGAAAAATGTATCAACATTCACAATGTCAAATTAATATTTTTATACTAATTATGAAATGTAGTTTCATAAAATATATATTTAGTATTGTAGATATTGATATTTTTAGTATAAATTTGGTCAAACTTTGCAAACTTTGACTTGACACAAATCCTATGCGGAGTAAAAAGGACCAGAGGTAGTATCATGCATGCAGAGTAGGAAAAATTGCTCATTTATAGGCATTCAAAGTCTCAAAGGGCGCGACAGCACAAGGGAGGCAAAGGGCGTGGGAGGCGCGACGGTTGATGGAATTAAGTGAAGTAACGTACACGCGCCGGCATGGCATGCGAACACGCATAAGCTATATCGTCAGGCCTACGATATGGGTCTAGTAGACATAACATCTAGTGGGTCCCGCATAGTACTCGAGAAGTCTTTGGGGGCATGCAGCCGTTTATCCACCAGGCAAGCTACCACCCCACGCCATTATCACGCCCTACTCGTGTCGGTGCAATAGACCCAGGGCCTGCTGACCTGACTGTGCACAGGCACAAGATCAAGATTGGAGCACCAGAACCAGAGACCAAGAGACTCGAAGAACCAGCTAACGAAACAAGAGGAACCGAGGCTAATGCAGAGGAGCCAAATATTACCAAGGAAGAGGCCTCCCTTGCCAGGCAGGCGAGCTCGGCAAAGGGTGAGGCCACCCCAGAAGAAGAGGACCAAGGCGTCCTGGCAGGGCCAGCCGGGACTCGCGGGGGCCAGATCACCCCACCGACTGCTCCACCACGACCCACGTCATGGGTCAATGCGGTGTCAAGACGCAGGATGATTAAGTGGCAGCCATTCTCCACATGGCGGCCACTCCCTACCAAGTGAACCCACAAATGACACCCTCTAGAGACGTGTCAAGCGAGCAGGCATGGAGCTGGCGAATTAGCCCGGAAAGCCTTGCCAGGCGACCGATGACGTGACACTAAGAGGCGCATTTAATGCATGTTGTCAGCCTGCAGAGTTAGGTATGATAGCACTATTTGCTATCATATCATTGTCTAGTGACCAGTTTGCCACTTTGGTAACCCCTTGGACTATAAAAGGAGGCACATGGCAACGATTAGGGGGGGGGGGGTTCAGAGTTAAGATCACTCACACGCCTGTACGCGCGTAGTCGCCGCTAGCCCGAAGCAACCCTGCCGGGCAAGTGTACTATGCAGCACCACCTTTTCCGAATAGATCCACCAAAGCAGGAGTAGGGTTTTATGCCTCACGGCGGCCCGAACCTGGGTAAAACTGCCTGTGTGATCCCTACCGTGCTGCCTTGCATTGGTCTGCTCTTTGTGCAACGCGAGTCCCCCCTGCCGAACCAGCAAGGGGCCGTCCTGGTCCCATAGGTGTTCGTGGTTTCCCCTGACATCTTTGGCGCGCCAGGTAGAGGGATCGCTTGCACGAACCTGAAGACGTAAGCAGCGCATCATCTTCATCGCCATCTGCATCGTCGAGAGCGCCATCGACCATGGCACCCAAGAAGAAATCAGCTTAGTCGTCCACCTCAAAGGCTCCGCTAACAGCGGCCTCCAACGCTGCGCAAGGCACGGAGACACATGAGGGAGCAAATGCTGCAGGGGGTGTGGCCGGAGCAGGTGGCACAGCCGTCATACCCCTCGCGGCCGACGCGGGAGTAGAACATGTTGGAGGATAGCGACATCAGCAACACCTCGACGGCCTTGATCCGGTCATTGAGGGACGCAACATCAGTGATTGTGCTCGGTCTGGGCGAGCCACCGACCTACAACCGTCCTCACCGCAGGCATGACTGCTCCGCGTGCACTCTCCCTAGGGCGGGCCGACCGAACTGGTGCACCCAATGGGGCTGATGGCCCTCAAGCACCTCCGCCTTGCTACCCTGCTGCCCAGGTGGTTACACCACAGCAGCGGGGGCGTAGTAAAGCTGCCGCTGGCTCTGCTAGGAGCCGAGTGACGGGGCGATCGACATCATCATCTCCTATGCCAAGCATAACCGCGGAGGCCATGGTGCGGGCTCAGCTGCTGCCGAGGTTTCCACCAGCGGCCGAGCACATGGACGAGTGGCGTGCCACCATCCAAAGTCTGCTTAGTTTTGCCGAAGCTGAGGGCTCACGATGAGCTGCCCCGTCGCGACCTCCCCAAGCCACGGTAACAACCCATGCTGCCACCCGCACGGGGGAGGCTGTCCCCACGGTGCAATCCCCACATGGCAGCCGGTGCGGGCGCGACCAAATCAAGACCTTGATGGTGCCTCGATGGCCTCTCCTGACCCTGAAGCATGTCTAGGCCAATGGCGATTCTTGGAAGATGGGCGGAGAGGAGATGTGTGCGTCATCGAGCTACGCCACAGCAACCTCCTCCAAGCCGACGGGCGCGGTGGCCCCGACGTTGACGAGCCACTCTTGGTGCTGACGGTCTCCTACCCTTCAAGCTTGGCTGCCCTGCCTTCACCCATGAGTTCCAACAAGTCTGTTGGCCGTCCGTTCGCACATTCAAGCCAGAGATACCTAAGAAGTACGATGGAAGGTTGAACCCGGCAGAGTTCCTGAGTATCTACACCATCGCTGTTCAGGCTGCCGGGGGAAAAGGTGAGAAGGTATTCGCCAACTACTTCCCGTTGGCACTCAAATCAAATGTGAGGTCCTGGTTGATGCATCTTCCCAAGAACTCCATTTCATCGTGGGTAGATCTGTGCCACAAGTTCATCGGTGCTTTCACCGGTGGCCACCAGGAGCCGGGCCGCCCCAGCGATCTGCAGCTTCTGCAGCAGAAGGAAGGAGAAACCCTCCGTCCGTATTTGCAGAGGTTGAGTAAAGTACATAGGAATATTCCAAATATCCATCCAGCAGCCGTGATCGCTGCCTTCTAGTCCAATGTGCGCAACCACCGAATTCGTGCCAAGATGAAACGTGCAGTTGCCTAAGACTGTGAAGGAGCTGTACACCCTAGCGGATAAGTGTGCCCAGATGGAGGAAGGGAGGAAGTTGCCTGGAGAAGAAGATTGCATTGATGTTGATTAAGAGGATGATGATGAATCCACCAATTAGAAGAAGCCTAAAAATCGCAGTTAGAAGCAAAGGGGTAAAGCAGTATTGACCGTTGAAGGGTCAGGCACCCCTAGTACCGGCAAGATCGCCAAGACTGAATCCCTGGGCAAGGAGGTTGTCACATGCGCCGATTGCCGGGAGGCCGCAACTGTCGAGAGACCCGGGAAGGGCGATGGGTCATACTGCAAGAACCACCGGACCAAGGGCCACGACTTTCAGGAGTTCTATCAGGTCAAGAAGTTGGTCAAGAGACAGAGAGCATAATATGAGAAGCGAGATAAGGAAAGCGGTCAGAATGTCGCACGCGGTAAGGGCTGAGGCGATGTAGCAAATCGTCCCGGCAAGCCCTTTCAGAACAATGGAAAACCAAGAATGAAGCCCCCGGCAAGGAGGTTGCCGCGTTCGCCGATTACCGGGAAACCACAGCTGTCGAGAGACCCGGGAAGGGCGACGAGTCGTACTACAAGATCCACCGGACCAAGGGCCACGACCTTCAGGAGTGCTATCAGGTCGAGCAATTGCTCAAGAGACAAAGAGCAGAATATGAGAAGCGAGATAAGGGAAAGGGTCAGAATGTCGCATGCGGTAAGGGCTGAGGCGATGGAGCAAATCTCCTCGGCAAGCCCTTTTCGAACAATGGAAAACCCACCGGGGGCCAGGAGAAAGAAGTCTATGGTGATGAGAGTGATAAGGGGGATGAAAAGGAAACCAGTGAGAAGGAGTTTCAGAAGGCCACAGACACCATGTGCATTGATGGAGGTGCATCTTTGCATGCCTCTCATCGCCAACTCAAGCGATGGGCTTGGGAAGTCAATGTCGTGGAACCAGCGCCGGAGGCCCGGAAGCTGCTCAAATGGTCCCGTACGCCCATCATCTTCGACGAAGAGGACCATCCTAGTTGCACCACTGCAGTAGGATGCCTGCCTTTGTTGGTTTTCCAACAGTTCGCAACCTCAGGGTCACAAAGATGTTGGTTGACGGTGGGGCCGGACTGAATCTGATTTCCCCGGTAGTTATCAACAGGCTTCAGATAGAAAAAGAAGAGTTAGAGGTTACAGGCATGTTTCGAGGAGTCAACCCCGGTAGGAGTCATCCTAAAGCGAAGATTACGTTGCCAGTAACAGTTGGGGAGAGCTTAACTACCAGACTGAGAAGATTATGTTTGACATAGTTGACCTCCCCCTGTCGTACAATGGGATCCTTGGACGCCCGGCCTTGGCTAAATTCATGGCGGGATCCCACTATGCCTACAATACCCTGAAGATGCCTGGGCCGCTAGGAGTCCTCACCATCCCGTCAGATGAGAAAGATGCCATCATTTGTGTGGACAAGATGTACAGGGACGCGGTCATGGCAGAGGTTGCGATGGCAGCAGTTCTCACCAAGGAGAGCAAAGGGAAGTAATAGGATTGTAGGGCCTCTGGCAAAAAGACCGGGAAGCATGCCCCCTCTGAGTGCTCGGCACCCATTGACGATGTGCCAGAGTGTTCCAATAACAAGAGATCCAAGGTTGCTGCTCCGCAAGTGAAAAAGGTCCCGACAGTGGCTGGTTGGCTTTGATGGTACTTTCACCATCAACGCCACCCTTGATGACAAATAGGAAAGCGCTCTCGTTGCCTTTCTGCGGGTGAATAACGATGTGTTTGCTTGGCAACCATCTAATATCCCCGGTGTTCCCAGGAAGGTAATCGACCACCACCTTGCTGTCTGCCCACACGCCAGACCTGTTAAGCAGAATGTCCGGAAGCAGACCTTGGCGAGGCAGTAGTTCAATGCAGAAGATATCAAGAAGCTTGAAGCATCTGGTTTGGTTAGAGGAGTGATACATCCCACTTGGCTAGCAAACCCAGTAGTAGTCGGAAGGCGAATGGGAAATGGAGGTATTGCATTGACTTCACAAACCTCAATAAGGCTTGCCCAAAGTACCCGTTCCCCTTGCCGCGTATTGATCAGATAGTGGATTCAACCTCAGGTTCCAATTTACTCTCATTCCTGGAGGCCTATTCTGGGTACCACCAGATCTTCATGTCAAAGGAGGACGCAGAGAAGACATCCTGCATCACTCCATGTGGTACGTATTGCTTTGTCTGCATGCTGTTCGGATTAAAGAGTGTCGGGTCCACCTTTGCAAGGGCAGTCCAGATTGGTTTTGAACCTCAGCTCCACGGAAACATTAAGGCTGATATGGATGACAATGTGCTCAAAACCAAAGGCAGGGCAACTCTCATTCAGGATTTGGAGGAGACGTTTGCAAATCCGCGCAAGATCATCTTGAAGCTAAACCCAAAGAAATGTGTGTTTGGCATCTCCTCCGGCAAGCTACTTGGATACTTCATGTCCCACAGGGGCATCGAAGCCAATCCCGACAAGATCAAGGCCATCGAGCAGATGCAAGCACCAAGAACAGTCAAAGATGTGAGGGGCCTGACGGAATGTGTTGTCGCGCTTAGTAGATTCCTCTCCAAGTCTGCCGAGCGTGCCCTGCCGTTCTTCAAAATTTTGAAGAAGGCATGTCCCATGAAATGGACCCCTAAAGCAGATGCAACTTTGCAACAGCTGAAGACCTACCTATCCTCTGTGCCTACCCTGGTTGCACCCAAGCCTCAGGAGTTGTTTTTGTTGTACTTGGCGGCAAAAAATCAAGTGGTTAGTGCATCCTTAGTAGCACAACGAGAACTGGATGAGAAAGAGAGTGAGCAAAGGCCAGCAGGGCCAGAAAAGGACCAGAGCAGTAGCGAGCATGGAAACGATGACAACCCCAAGGATGCGGCAAGGAAGAAAGTGGTGCAGCGCCCAGTGTACTTCGTCAGCTCCTTGTTATACTTGGCTAGATCGAGGTACTCTGGCATGAAGAAGCTGATCTTTGGCCTCATCATGGCCTCAAGGAAAATGCGCCACTACTTGCAAGCCCATGAGATTATGGTTGTTACTCGTTTCCCGTTGCAACGGATACTCCAAAACCTAGAGGCTACCGGTAGAATAGTGGAGTGGGCTTTGGAGTTATCCGGCTTTGTCTTGAGGTTTGAGAGCACATGAACTGTCCACACTACAAAAAAAAGACACATCCGTGACATTTTGGGCCGAACAATTTTTTTTCCTGCCATACTTATGACACTTCTATGACGATAATTGTGACAAAACCTGGTATCATCATAGATGTGGTGGGCTCCTACTTCTATGACAAAAAATCATGGCAGAAAATGGGTTTTTCGTCCTGGGCGGGCCAGAGACGCAGCAGCAAGACATTCTTTGGGTCGTCCATGATGGAAAACACCGTGGTAGAAGGAGGGCGAGGAAAATATCGGGGAGTTCCCGGATATGGTGGTTGGTCGGGGGCCGAGCAATGCGTGTTTATCTTGTACCGTACGCGCGTGGGTGCAAGGCGTCGGGCTCTAACTGAACCCGAGCGAGGTGTCGCCTAACTGAACCCGAGCGATTCCACCGCAGGCTACGCATCACTGAACTCGAGCGATCAAGCGATTCCTTCGCTACAGCTGCTAACTGAAGCCGATTGATGTTGCCTCTGGATGAACAGTGAGCGTTGCTGGGGGGTTGGATGAACAGTTCCCGGTGGGGGTTGGATGAACAGGATCCCGTGGTCTTGCCGCTGGATGAACAGGAGTCCAATCGATCGAACCGGTTGGGCGTGGATGAACAGGACCCTGTGGAGGGATGGATGAACAAGACCCCGTGGAGGGCTGGATGAACAGTAGCCGGTGGAGGGCTGGTGGAACAGTAGCCGGTGGAGGGCTGGTTGAACAGTAGCCCGTGGAGGGGTGGTTGAACAGGAGCCCGTGGAGAGGGTTGGTTGAACAGTAGCCAGTGGAGTAGCGCGCGGTGGAGGATGGATGAACAGGAGCCCGTGGATGAACAGTCGCAGGTGGAGGCTGGAGGAGGTCGACGATGGATGAATAGTAGCCTGTGGAGGCTGGAGGAGGTCGTTGGTGGAGATGAACAGTATCCCGTGGAGTCCCGTTTTGTGGTACGCCACACCCCTCCTGATGAACAGGACCCCCGTTTCGACTGTAGCCCTCCAACACAAGTCTATTTCCTTGGTTTTGCGGTATGCCACACCCCTCCCGATCAACAGGACCCTGTTTCGACCGTAGGAGGTCCAACAGAAGTCCGTTTCCTCCGTTTTACGGTACGCCAGACCCCTCCCGATGAACAAGATCCCGTTTTGAACGTGGCCAGTAGAACACAAGGTCGTTTCCTCTGTTCTGCGGTACACCGGGCCTCGTTTCCATCAGTTGTTCTATCCAAGCCGGTTGGCTCCCACGCGTTCCGTTGTTTCCTGATGAACACGAGGCATTCTATTGCCTCCCCATGAACATGACGATGACGCAGTTTCTCCGTTCCGACCCAGCCATGTACACGAGCCATGGATGTACGTATGCGCGAGTAGGCGTTCAAGACCCCGCCTGTATGTATGTACGTGGCTGTATTTACTTTCTTGCACCATGGCCGTTGTACGTAGGTGTACATGCTACGTGCGCGCCTCTACTACGACACGTGCGCGTCTACATCGATCAGTATGTACATACACGTTCGCGACCAGAATGACTATCTATTTACTTTTATGTTGTGTCATCACCTTCTCAAATAAGCGCCAGAACCTGAGAGCACTATAGTCATCCTCATGCATTGTGTATAGATAATGTTGGGTGCATCATGACTAGATCTTTTCTACCATGAATTATAATATTTAGTCGTTGCTTGAACTTTGGAGGTGCTCTGCATTTATGTTTTACAATCTCAGAAAGGGCTAGCGAGATACCACTATTGTCATATTATATCATGGTTATTTTGATAAAGTGTTGTTATTTGAGATATCTTATTATTGCTCGCTAGTTGATTATGTCGTTGATATCAGTTAATATAGTTTCTAAGAGTTATTGTTGACATGGTTAGTTATAATCTTGGCTGAAAACCTGGATTCATAAACAAGAGCAAAAGAGTTTGTAAAAGTTTTTCTTTTTCACTTTTAGTTTATCAACTGAATTACTTGACGACAAGCAAAGGTTTAAGCTTCGGGGAGTTGATACGTCTCCAACGTATCTACTTTTCCTAACGCTTTTCCTCTTATTTTGGACTCTAATTTGCATGATTTGAATGAAACTAACCCAGACTGACGTTGTTTTCACAAGAACTACCATGGTGTTATTTTTGTGAAAAAATAAAAGTTCTCAGATTCAAACGAACCTTTGCAAGGATTTTTTATACAATAAAAGAGAATTTCTAGAGCCAAGAACCACCGGAGGGGGGCACCTAGGTGAGCACAACCCACCACGGTGCCCCCGTCTCCAAGCGCGCCCAGGTGGGTTGTCCCCACCTAGTTGCCCCGTAGACCTCAATCCTGATACTATAAATTCATATTTTTGAAGAAAAAATCAGGGAGAAAGAATTATCATGTTTCACGAGACATAGCCACCGCCACCTCCTGTTCTTCATGAGGAGGCCAGATCTGGAGTCCGTTTGGGGCTCTGGAGAGGGATATCTTCGATCTTCGTCATCACCAACCCTTCTCCATTGCCAATTCCATGATGCTCCCCACCGGCAGTGAGTAATTCCTTCGTAGGCTCGCTAGTCGGTGAGGAGTTGGATGAGATTCATCATGTAATTGAGTTAGTTTTGTTAGGGCTTGATCCCTAGTATCCATTATGTTCTGAGATTGATGTTGCTATGAGTTTGTCATGTTTAATGCTTGTCACCTTGGGCCCGGGTGCCATGATTTCATATATGAACCATTTATGTTATCACCATTATATATATGTTCTAGATCTGATCTTGCAAGTTATAGTCACCTACTACGTGTTATGATTCGGCAATCCCGGAGTGACAGAAGTCGGGACACTTCCCTGTGATGATCGTAGTTTGAGGAGTTCATGTATTCATCGTGTGTTAATGCTTTGTTCCAGTTCTCTATTAAAAGGAGGCGTTAATATCCCTTAGTTTCCAATAAGACCCCGCTGCCACGGGAGGGTAGGACAAAAGATGTCATGCAAGTTCTTTCCATAAGCACATATGACTATTTACGGAATACATGCCTACATTATATTTATGAACTGGAGCTAGTGTCGTATCGCCCTAGGTTATTACTGTTACTTGATGGGTATCATCCAACGAATTCACCGATCCAATGCCTACGAATTTCTCTCATATTGTTTTTGCTAAGTTACTATTGCTACTGTCACTATTGCACTTGCTACAAAATCATTGTTATCACTGTTACTGTTACTGTTGTTGTTGCTACTACTATCAAAACTACCATACTACTTTGCTACTGATCACTTTTATGCAGATAATAAATCTCTAGGTGTGGTTGAATTGACAACTCAGCTGCTAATATTCGCAAATATTCTTTGGCTCCCCTTGTGTCGAATCAATAAATTTGGGTTGAATACTCTACCCTCAAAAATTGTTGCGATCCCCTATACTTGTGGGTTATCAGGACACTACTTGTTTATGCCATTGTTAGTGCTTGGGTTTCTGAAGAGGGGGGAGGCACCTTAGCATGGATGGAAGATTGGACAATTATGTGCGGACGAGGATGGAGAAGCGAATATGTGCTGCAGGAAGTGGACAGGTGTCAGTGTACAGAAGTTGGGGCTCTACTTTGTACCCCTTTACTTGTGCACGAGCAGTCAGAGTCACGCCCGTGGCCACACTTAGCAGGGCAGAGAAGGGAAGTCGAAATCCACAAGACGATCAAGGCAGCGCCCAGACCAGAAACACCAAAAAGCAAGAGGGCGAGGTGGACTCCCCCGGCAAGACCCTAGCCGGGGCAGTCTCCGCAGCCACGGCAAGGGCCTTGCCGGGGCAACTTGCCCGACGCCAGCGGAGCGTGCCACCCTTGAGCCCGAGGTTTCCAAATGCCATCAACCACATTGGAATCAAGGCTCAGGAGGCGCCTCCATGGTGGCATGCAGATCTTCGTAAAGATCACAAGCATGCAAGATCAGATGAGGACCAGAAGACAACGATCCTCGGCAAGACGCTCACGGAGGAAACCTGCGAGACCTCCGGCAAGATCCTTGCCAGGGATGACCGAGATGCCACGGCAAGACCCTTGCCGAGGCCCCGACAAGACTCTTGCCAAGGGCATCAGCGGGGCCGCAGCTAGGCCTGCACCCGCCAAGATCCCACCGCCGTTCCCACGCAGCTGCTAGCCCAGCCAGTCTGGCGAGCACCTGCATGGCGACGTGCGGTCCCCAGACCAACTCAGCAAGCACCTGCGTGGTGGCATGCAGATCTTCATGAAGACCCTGCCGCCACACGCCTCGCTGGCCAGGGTGTGTGTCGAAGCGAGGCGAGGCGGTGACAGATGGGACGGGCCTCGTTCCCGTCCCCAATAAAGCGAAGGGACACCTAAGAGGCGCATTTAATGCGTTTTGTCCCGTAATGACGGGCGATAAGCTTAGCTACTGTACACCTTCCCAGCTCCTGTGTGCGACTGTGGTGCCTCCTTTGACTATAAAAGGAGGCCCGACACGTACTGGAGAAGGATTCCGCTCTTTTGAGCAGGTCACGCACCATAGCTAGCTCAAGAACACTCCAATATACACCGAAGCAGGACTAGGGTATTACGCATCCTCGCGGCCTGAACCTGGGTAAACAATCTGTGTGCCGGCTCTTAGACCCGCTCTTTCCACAACCTCGCGCCCGCCGACCGTAGTAGGGATTCTAGTGGTCCCATAGGTGTCGTTCCCACCGACATCATTGGCGCGCCAGGTAGGGGGCGCAGTTGTGAAAATCCGGTCTCATAGCTAGTTTCTTCGTCGCCGCGGTTTCCAAACAAGAATGCGACCGAACGAGCGGCATCATCTGCAGACGAAGTGGACGCTCGCATAGTGACAGAGAAGCTAAGTCACGCAAAACTATGAGCAATTCTTTTTATATACGATTATTCTTCATGGAGATCTTTCCCTCTGTATGAGAAACCTGCACGCAACGGGGCCCTTCCACTATTGGCAACGCCTTTTTTTTGTTTTGAGTCCGCTCAATAGTTCAAGCGTCTGCGTCGAGAACGGCAGGGTAGCCTTCCACTATTGGCAACGCCCTTGTTCTGTTTCGAGTCTGCTCAACAGTTCGGGTGGCCGCGCTGAGAACGGTAAGGTGGTTCGCCCGGCAGCAAGCACACCCGGCAGGCTATTGAGCATCTGTCCTCAAGGCATCGCAGCCTTGGGTTTACGCACCGGCAAGCCTAACCAATTAAGGTAGGGTGAACATACAGAGAGAGATCAAATTGGAAAATAACATACATCGTTTCAAAAGTACTACAGTTGTTACATCAATTGTTGTTGCGGTTCTAACTAAAGATAAAAATTGTCTTGGTCATGAACCTACAGCGGCGATGAGAAACGGGGTGCCTAGTCCCGGCGCTAGCCCTCCACCCTCTCGATTCTGTCGACGCGGCTGATGATGGGCTTGTTGGGCTCCTCGAGCATCGCGAGGTCCCCGTCCTCCGGCAAGCTCTCCAGCACGGTGTCAAAGTCAAGGCTGGGGTTCCAGTACGCCACCTTGGTGAGGACCTTGGTCAGGGCACCCCAGCAAAGCTGTCGGGCCTCATTGGCCAGAGAGCTTGCTCTGTTAGAGCAAAACTGCTCCAAGGCTCCAAGGACGCCCTCGAAGAACAGGGTCAGCTTGGCGTTGGGGCTCACATTCGGCTCCAGGTCGTATCTCACGTTCGCTATCCCCATGGCAGCCAGCTTCTTGGTGATCCTGTTTGCGATGTCGGCGAGGTGGCTGACCCAGAGGTTCTCGCCCTTCACGAAATCTTCGTGATTGGTGGCTTCATTCTTCCGCTGCTGCCTCTCCTTCTCCAGGCTTGGTTAGGGTCTCCTCCCGGGCCTTGGCCTCCCAAAGAGTCCCCTCAAGACCCTCTAGCTTTAGCTTCAGGTCCATGATGGAGTCGTTGCCGCGGGTGAGCAGCTCGGCCTTGTCGAAGACTGGGGCCTGCGCCTCCGTCGAGGCGCAGCTAACCGTGTCCTTATCCTTCGCCAGCTCCTCGGCCCTGTTCTTCAGGCCATCCCGCTCCACCTCCAGCTCCTTCACCTTGTCGCCTGGGCCAGGGCTTGAGCATCGAGTTCCTCCTTGTGCCTCTGCTTCAGCTCCTGGGTCCGCTCTGCAACGAGCTTCGACCTCCTCATCCTTGTCGCGGAGTGTGGTGGTGAGCGCCGCCTCACGAGTGGCGAGGTCCTCCTCCTAGGAGTTCAGCTCGGCCTGGTGCTGGTGCTGGGCGGCCTCGGCTCGGTCGGCCTGTTCCCTTGCCACCTCTTGGGCCTTCTCGATGTTGGCTTGCTTCAAGAAGAGCTCCTTCTTGCGCTCATCCAGCTGATCCTGGGCACCCTTCAGCTCTTCATGGGCCTGGCGGAACCAGGACTGCGTCTCGGTGACGCACTCCTCGAGATCCGCCTCCGCCTTTCCCGCCGCCGCCACCCTGGACTTCACCTTGTCCAGACGGGCACGGTGGAGCGCCTGGAGCTTCCAGAAGCTAGCGGCCATGGCCCGAAGAAGCTGCTCCTCCTAGCTACCGCCGCCACCGGTGCTTGGTTCATCAACAATCTCGAGCCCGGCAGGGCGAGCACCTCGTCATCGAACACCTCCCCCTCGGCCGGTGCCCTGGTGCCCGCCATCCCTGGAAGGTCGACAAACAGGTCGTCGCCCACCTTCAAGTACCTACCGGAGCCGGAGGCAGCGGAGGAGGAGGGTTGATTGTCGACCACCCCTCCTCGGCAACGGCCTTGCCGGCCTCCCTGGCAGGCCCCTTGGCGGCCTCCTCGGCGGTGCCCTTGTCGACCTCTTTGGCGGCAGCCTTGCCGGTCTCTCCGGCAGGCCCCTTGGCGGCGTCCTCAGCAGCGGTCTCGGCGGCCTCGCCGGCGGCGATCTTGTCGGCCTTGGCCTCGGCATCCTTGGCGACCTCCTCGATGACGGTGTCGATGTCCTCCCGGTCCGCCAAGGAAGCGTCTGGATACCGAGAAGGGGAATGAGGCGAAGCGAAGACCAAGGTTCAACAAAAACAAAACACGAGGACAGAGAGCAAATGGCTTACCCATGCTGGGCTGGGAAGAAGTGCCCCTCTCCCCGCCAACATATGTTGCCGAGGCGGAGCCACCAGCGCCCAAGTTCGCCTCCTCCACCTCCTCCGTGCGCATGGGCTCGGTGTTTGGCGCCCTTGCCGGGGACGCCCCTCGGGGCGGCGTGGTTGATGGGGGCGGCGTGTTGGAGGTGGCCCTCGGTGGCTCCTCCTGCTGCCGTCCTCCTCCTGCAGCCGCGGCAAGGTCAGTGCCAAGAGATCATACCCCAACACACGTTCATGAGAACTGAATGGTGGACGCACGCTGGGGGCTGAGCCGGGGGCTGCGCCGGGGGCTGTTGTCCGAGCTGATCTCCACCACCGGCGTGCGTGAAGCACCCGCCGGGGGCAGGTTGCCCGCCGACACCCTGGCCTTCTTCGCCATCCTCTGGGCCAGCGTCTCCCTCTCCTTGCAAAGATGAAAACAAGTCACGAAGAGTGGCGAGGTCTGAAAGAGCGGAGGTGAAGAAGGGCAGGCACTTACTCGTCCTCCGCCTCCTCTTCCGCTGCCTTCCTTTTCCTCCTTGGGATGAGAGACCCAAAATCAAAGGTGACCTCCGCGTCGACATCTGCGGGAGGAGGGGAAGGGGATGGAGTCCGGCAACGCTTGGACGAAGAAGAGGCGGTCGCCTTCTTCTTCGCCACCGTGGTCTTCGCCGCTTTCTTCGCCTTCACAGCCCTCGTCTGGCGCACGGACTCCCCCTGGGTCCCTTGCCGCCGTTTCGTCCTGCCGAGCCGGAGCGGCTCGCTAGAGCTGGCCCGCCGCAAGACACGTCACCTTCGCATGGACGGAGGGATGTCGGCCTCGGCCTCTTCCTCGGTCGACTTCTCGACCACCTCCTCAACAAGGGGAGCCTCGGTGTTGACACCGCTGGCCTCCCCGACAGGCCCCACCCACTGAGCGATCTCCCTCTCCTCCGCGGTTGCATCGGCCTCATCCTCCACGCCGCTAGCGCTGCCGGCCTCCATGGTGAGTTGTGCCTCCGCCACCCTGGCGACGATGTAGTCGATCTCCGCCTGCGTGGTGTCATCGATGAGCAGCGGCTCATCGTGGTCATAGCCCTGCGACAAGTTGTCGAAGAGCTCCTGCACCTCACGTGCCCGGGGCTTGACCCAGGACTGGTTGAGGTTGTGCGTGTTGAAGACCGGCATCATGTCGAGGATGGTGGGCTGGCACGAGTTGTTGCTCAGCGGGAACACACCCGACGGCAACCCAAACAGGGCCCCCTTGATGACCTTGCTGGCTTTCGCAGCCCTGTCGGTCCTCTCCACCCTGTCGTCGCTGGACACATCAAGCTAAAAAAGCCTCTAGCAGAAATGGGTGTGCCCCATCACTGTGAAATTATGCTTCAGGCCGGGGTGGAGCCTCATGATGTCGGTCGCGTTCCTGAAGTCCGTGGCCGGCCTCCCCTTGTTATGTAGTGGGGCGATTCGACGGCGGATAAAGTCCACCCCAATCATCTCAAGGGTGGGCCCGACCATGGTGAGGCAATGGATCCTGGTGGTGGCATTCGAGAGCTTCCCTTCGTTGGCGTCGAGGTCTCTTCAGTCCTCCCCGTGGGTCGGCGGGCTCTGACGCACCCAACAGAACTCCGACGGGTTCTTTTCCTCGGTCCAGCACCACCGGCCCCGCCGGTCCTCCCACCTCTCCTTGTGGGCACCCTCCAGATACGCGCCTTTCTCTTGGGCCCTCAGGATCCAGGATATGCTCCCGGAAAGGGCGCCCCCTGGTTGGAGACGTGGGTAGAAGTAGTGGCGGAAGAGCGCCGTGCTGGGAAACACCCCGACGAAGCCCTCACAGAGGTGGGAAAAAAATGCCATGCACGCCACGATGTTCGCGTGAGATCCAAAAGACAGAAGTCGAAGGTGCGCATGACGTTGTTGAAGAAATTAGAGAAAGGGGGCAGAGCCCGCAGGAGAAGAAATCGACTAAAAAGGGGTATCGATTTGGGTCGGCCTTGACGCAACCGGTGGGGATGACGCGCATGGCAGGGTGCCCTGTTGTCTCTGCCGCCCACAGAGGCCTGAAGAAGTCCTTGAGGTGAAATACGTCGACCGTCAACTGGGAGAAGTAGGCGAACTGCGCCCGCCACACCGCCGCTTCATTCTCCGGCGCCTCCCTCTCCCCGGCATCTTTGGCCGCCCCCTTGCCCTTGCCAGTCTTGAGCGCCATCGCGGCTGGGAGGAGGCAAAGGATCAAAAGCAATGGGGGCGCAGCAGCGATGAGCAAGAGCGAGAGCTTGAGGAGGAAGAAGATGGGGACGGCGGTTCCGAGATTAGAAAAGGTGCAGAGGGTAAATTAGTAGTGCGCCTGCGGTTATTCCTTTTTATGGGGAAGGCGCGGGCCACTTCTTCACCATTTACTGCGACATGGCGCCTGCATGAAGCAGGCGCCCCACGCATGCCCCATGTCACGCACGACCCACCACGTCACGCATTCAACGCGAGTCGTGGGGAAGCGTAGCGGACGAAGGAGTTACTGCGGTAAAAATCGGCCCTGCCTGCCCGCACACCATTCTGGGCCTAGCCCAACAACGTGTCGCGCTTATGTGTGGCCCAGGCCCGGGGGCTCCTGTCGGTGTACAGAAGTAGCGGCTCTACTTTGTACGCCTTTACTTGTGCATGGGAAGTCAGAGTCGTGCCTGCGGCCACACTTACCAGGGCAGAGAAGGGAAGCCGAAAGCCACAAGATGATCAAGGCAGCGCTAAGACCAGAAACACCAAAAAGCAATAGGGCGAGGTGGACTCCCCCGGCAAGACCCTTGCCGGGGCGGTCTCCGCGGCCATGGCAAGGGCCTTGCCGGGGCAACTTGCCCGACAGCAGCGGAGCGTTCCATCCTTGAGCCCGAGGTTTCCAAACGTCATCAACCACATTGGAACCAAGGCTCGGGAGGCGCCTCTATGGTGGCATGCAGATCTTCGTAGAGATCACAAGCATGCAAGATCAGATGAGGACTAGAAGATGATGATCCTCGGCAAGATCCTCGCCGAGGAAACCCGCGAGACCTCTGGCAAGATCCTTGCCAGGGATGACTGCGATGTGTCGCGACCGGGTTTTCCGGGTAATAAATTTCCAGAAAAGACCGTCGTGCACATCAGCCCCAGGATTACTGTTAGCTGATGAGGCTCCAACTTGATACAGAAATTCCAAGCAAAATACAAAATATGTAGTACAAGGCCATTCTGGCCTGTGAGTACAACAAATGGTTTCTAGTGGTTGATGGCGGAAGCGGGTTGTGAAACATCTGTGTCTATGGGACTCCATTTCCCACGGGAACAGCTGACCATGTCAATTCCTATCTTCACGAGGCTGCTACCTCCATTGAGTGGGTTCCGGGGCTGGCATCGCGTCGCTCCTCTCCGTGCGAGCAAAATCTGGCCAAGACAATAGCCAGGGACAAGCCAGTGAGTACTTTGAATGTACTCGCAAACATTATGAACACAGGTATAATATAACCATGATGTGCTAAAAATATTTTATGCTCATGACGTCAGTCAAAAATAGTAAATAAAATACTGATGCGTGCAGGCAGTTATTTATAAAAAAAATGCAATACATAGCAGTATTAAAATTTATGAAATAAATAACAAGCAATGCCACAGTCGGGCGTCTGAGCGACACCACATAAAGGGCTTTAAAAGAAATGCCACAGTCGGGCATCTGAGCGACGCCACATAAAGGGCTTTAAAAGAAATGCCACAGTCGGGCGTCTGAGCGACGCCACATAAAGGGCTTTAAAAGAAATGCCACAGTCGGGCGTCTGAGCGACGCCACATAAAGGGCTTTAAAAGAAATGCCACAGTCGGGCGTCTGAGCGACGCCACATAAAGGGCTTTAAAAGAAATGCCACAGTCGGGCGTCTGAGCGACGCCACATAAAGGGCTTTAAAAGAAATGCCACAGTCGGGCGTCTGAGCGACGCCACATAAAGGGCTTTAAAAGAAACAATCATAATGAATATCCCTGGAGGTAGAACCATCCCAGAGATACTCGATAATAACAATAATATCATGGGTTAGTCAACAATAATAATAATCATCATAGATATCACAAGTCACGAGTAGTAATTCCATTTTCTGGTTAACAGTTTCACCTCCGAAGACCGACACTAAGACCGACACCTGACCCATCCCAGACTGTAATCCTTAACCATGGACACGGCTATTCGAATAGGTTTATTCTCTGCAGAGGGTGTACTCTTTACCCACGAGTAACGGATCTCTTTAGTCCATCGGGACTAATTCCGTCTACGGTCTTTTTGTTGAAAACACACCTAACTTGCACACACCAGCCTATCTCACACGTGTCTGGAATCACCCACGACACCTGTTAAGCAAACTCTAAGTGGGGAGGCTACAACCTCGCGTAGCATGGGATCAAATTTATATCGCGCGCTCTAAGGGGTGGCCTCCCCTCTCGGTCCCAACCGGAAACACCCATGCCCCCGGACCAGGTGGCCTGCCTACCAGCTACAACCGGTATCTTCCACCATGGCCTCTCTGTACGGTGTGTGCTGGAAAGAGGTTGACAACTTACTGAACCGTACTCTACTTGCTGTAGAGACGAGTGGTAGTACGAAACAAGTATGGGGGTTACTGGAACAAGACTCGATCTACGGTCGACTCAGGAGGTTCAAGTATTCCCTGCATGATTAGCATGACGAATATATTTCATCCAACAAAGTCACCGCTCATATCACCTTACCATGCCATACCAGACATAACCGTCCCGACGGAGACCGGCGACAAACTCATGCCTACCCAAGGCCGAGGTTTTCCCGGGTTCCTGCCGGTATGCATGCAAGGCACATGAGGGTGATTATCATCACAAGTGAGTCCATTTCCAACAGCATGGAAATCAACAACATGCACCCATGCATATGATCATATCACATGAAATAACAAGTCCTTCGAAATGCGGTGGTGTTATAAATGTATCAACGATCACACCAAAAATATTATGCCGGGGTTCAGAATGCTTGCCTTCAATGTTGTGGAGGGGTGAGGTGCTCTCCAAAACTTTTGAAAGCTTCTTCTCTCTCCCCAAAATCCTATTTAAAAATATATTTGAATTAACACACATTTCAAAAACAGAACCAAAAAGTTGTTTGAAATTTTTCAAATAAATCTTAAAATAAACTAGATCAAATTTGAGGAAGGTAGGAAAAAGAATCATTTCATTTGGACTTATATTTAAAAAGTTATAGCCAGTCAAAGATTTGGTCAAATCTGTTATTTAAAAATAAAACAGAAAAGAAAACGATTCAGATAGAAATACGCTTTCGGTATAGAGGAGGCGTACTCCTGAAGTTTACGCCTTCACTTAAACACGTGGATGGCGCGGGGTGTCACTGACAGTGGGTCCTAGGTGGCCCACTAGTCAGGTTTGACTAGTCCGCCCCTCCTCCTTCTCCCTCTGTCCCGAGCGGAGGCGGGACTCCGGCGACCAACGTCGGCGAGCGGCGGCTCCTCGCGGCCTCTGGAGGGCGGGGATGGATCCGCGGATCGAGGGCGATCCTGCTGGTAGTCGCTGGGTCGGCGGGGACGGCGTGTGCTGTCGGCGGCGAGCTCCTCGGCGGAGGAAAGCTTCGGGGAAAAGTGGTTTCGGGGCGGCGGTGGTTCTCGATCGAAATGGAGTAGGGGGAAGTGTTCAGGGGAGGCAGAGAAGGCTTCTGGTGAAGAGATTGGAGAGGGGGAAGTTCTGGTTGCGCCGAACGGAGCCGGGAGGCGGCGGTGGCCGAACTGACCGGAGAGGTTGAAGAAGACCTGCTCCCTTCCAATTGGTGGCGATGGGGGCGCTAGTGAGACGGCGTGAGGCTACCTGAGGGCTCGGAGACGCTCGGGGCTTCCTTAAATAGGCGGTGGAGGTCGGTTCCGCGGCGGCCGGATAAGCTCTCCGGCGAACCTCCTCTCTGTAGCTTGCAGGGCAACGTGGCGGCGACGAGCGCTAGGGGACGAAGCTGTGGATGAGCACGCACTGCTCACAGGGGCAGGTGGCGAGTGGGAGTGGCTTGGGCGGCACCGACATGGCCAGAGGCTGTCGGGCGGCGGCGGCGGCTAGCGCTTGGCCTGTCGGGCACGGCGGGGCTGCTTGGCGTGTTGCGGTGAGAAGGGGAGTGCGTGGCGAGGTGCTGCCGTGTGGGCCAAAGCCAGGGGGCCAGCGTGTCGGCTCGGCCGCGTGGCTGCAATTGGCGCGCTCTGGGCGCGTCCAGTGCACGCACAGAAGGTGTTTGATGAAATGCCAGGGTAGCCAAAACTGCTAGGGATCAAGTGCAAAACCACAGGTCTGGGTTGGAGACCATTAGTAGGCTATTGGACAACATGGTTTGGACAGATGGACAAGTCCATCATACAAATCTATAATCATGCCAAAACTGTTCATGCCCATAAGGTGTTTGACAAAATGCCAAGGGCACTTAGGCATTTCTTGGAGTGGCCAAAATCTCCAGATCAGTGTCTCTGTGGAAGAAAGAGAGAGTGGTGATGTTAGTTGGACAAAAGCAGAAACTTGTTAGTGCAAGTTTTACAAAACTTCAATTCTGGACAGGAAATAAATGACATTATTTCATGAACCAAAAATGACCCAAAAGGTGCATGCTCCTGGACTTAAGGGTTTAACATGGGGGACTACAAGTAGGAGAAATGATCAAGGGTTAAAGAGCAAGTAAAAACATGGTTGCTGTACAAACCATCAAGTTGGTCCAGAATGAAGATGAGGTTGATTCACTCAAATTTTTCAAAGAACATAAATAGGTTTTTGCACAAAGTGAAACAATAGGCTCCTACTGACCTCCCCTAATTTTTGTAGAAGTTTTAAAGAAATATTTAAATAGGTTGTAGTGCAAAAAGCACTCTGGACCAGAGATGAAAAATTGAGTGTAGGGCTCAAAATATTTCATGAATGAAATATATTTTAGCATAAAAGTGATTTAAAAACATCACATGACATCTCCAAATTTTTGTGGGAATTTTAAGTGAATTTATCAAATGGTTGTAGTTCAAATATGGCCATTTAACCTAGAAAACCCTTTTCAAGAAAATAAAGATCAAGCAACCTAATTATTTAATTAGTTACACTGATAAAAGGAAAGTTTTTCTTGAGAGGTTAAACAAGTCCAACAACATTTTTGAAAAGTTTTCTCTTTGGGAAAAACTCATCATAACAGGGAAGGAAATGATTTAAACAAAATCAAAATGGAGCTCAAAAATTCAAAGTTTTAAATCCTGGCAAAATTTTATTCCATTAAAACAAGGCCAAAATTTTGGGGTGTCACAATACTAACCCCCTTAAAAAAAATCTCGCCCTCGAGATTTGCTAAAAGCGGTGTTAAGAAAATAATTACGCAATGACGATGTGGCTACAGTGAGAGGGCAATAAGTGGTGAAAAACCACAGTGTGAAAAACTGGGGCTGCGCGGAAAAGTCTACGGTTCGGGACAAAAACGGGTGATTTCTACGCTGGATATAAATTTAGGATAACTCCTAAATTTAGATATACGCTGGTTGTACCCGAGAGCACAGTGCTCTCTCTGGCCGACAGGTGGACCCGGGGTCCACTGTCAGTCTCCTCTTCTTCTCCCTCTGGCCCTTTCTTCCTCCTCTCTCCCGCGCGCTTTCTCCACCGGCGACGCCTAGTGTGTAGGGCATCTAGGCCGTACCGTGGTAGTGCGCGGCGTGCTAGCTGCCGGTGCAGCGTGCACTCACCTCGCGGGCCAGCGCGCTGTCGGCACTGCTCGCGGATTCGACTCCGAACACCGGCGATCGGCGACGAGCGGCGTTGGTGGACTTCGCCCACCGTACACCGAGCTCGAGCTATAAAAACGGCCGGGGTGCCTCTCTCTTCTTCCTCACACCTGGCCTCACTTCTCCTCCTCCTTCTTTCTCCGTTACTGCTTACAGAAGCTCGGTCGAGGCTCTAATGGCGGAGGCGATGCCGGACTGGTTTGTGATCCTGATATGCGGAGGGCTGGCGACGCTGCTGGGGCTCTCTGTGCTCCTGTGCGCGATAATCTTCGACGAGTATCGCGATGCTGCGGCTCGGGTGTTGGTTCTCCGCGGTGGTGGTGATCATGAGGAGTAGATGGGGTGTGCCGGGTGCTAACTGTTGTTAGGGGGTGATTAGCTGGATGTAACACCGTTGCAAAGTTTTGCAAACAGTGTATGTGTCCGAATGATTATGGTTGTGAGTCTGCTCGTGGTGCTGAGTGAAATTAAATAATCCACGTCGTGAGAAAGTGTAGATGTAGCAACTCAGGGAAAAGAAAATCTCACTCCAGGGTTTTGCGAGGGAAAACAGTTAATTTAAAGGAGCATAAACCACAACAAAAACTACACACATTAGCAGAAGCCAAATAATTGACTCGTCGTACAAACTCAGGGTATTACGCATAAGTCACACACATAAATAAATGCTGCAAAGAACAAATACAGTAGTGACGTCTAAAATGAAAATGGTAACTGGGCGGGGTCCTGATAAAATGTCTCTGGTAAAGGGATACATTCTTCTTCAATTGGAGGCAGTGGATTGACCAGTCGATGTATGCGTCTCTCCGTGTCGGGTCTCAGTGGTCTGCCGATGGCAATCTGAGGATTTAAATCTGCGAGGCTCTGGAGATAATCCATCACTCGCTGGTTTAAATGCTCTTGAGCAATTATGTACTGGATAAGGTTGGCCAGAACTGGGTCTCTCTCAATACGTCCACCGGGAAAAGATGTAACTTCTCCGGGTGCTGCACGACTCGGAAAGTAATGATATCCTCGTTCGCGGGCATAGGGTACTGCGGATCGAAGACGAGCAATCGCTTCTTTCGCAGCAGCTTCTATGGCCAAGTGTGGGGTTGGCATAGATTTCCCCACGAAGGAAACTTCCGTTGGATCTTGGTTGGGGTCTACAGGAGGAATGTGTACTGCTGCCCAATATTCCGAGGTGGATGGGGTGATCCTCGATTTGAACAGCTCGTACTGGGGTGGCTGGGTAGAACCCATGGTACTGCGGGTAAAATCCCACAATATTTTGACAAAGCTACCTGGGGTTGCATCTGGGGTTCTCAGATGAATGCTGGGGTTCGGCATGACAGGAAAAAGCGTGAGTGTTGTGCACAAAGTGAGGGTTGCTGGGTAAGGTCACAAGGTGGCCTTTATATAGCAATGGAGCCGGATCGTTTTACCGTGGTGAAAGGTAAAAATTTGCCAGCTTAGCTCCAAAGGTCGGGTCAGTGTCAGAGATACACATATCTCATAAAAAGACGCGTTACTGTGGTTGTCGTCGGGTTGGTTTTGGTAGTTGTGCCCGGAAAAATATGCAGCTATGCGCTGACCAATTATGCAAGGCTACTATTAAGACAGAGGCACAACGACAGGCTGCGTTAATATACACGGTCGCGTGATTACAAAGCGAGGATACATTGAAACTTGGTGCTACTCATACTGCTTAGTCTACCTCGTTTATGTCTAAACGGGCGTGCCTGGTGGATGTCGAGGCTTCTCCACGTGTCTCTCTGCCGGGATTAGTCGGAGATGGCGGAGGAACTGCAGGGTCGGGGTAGTGAGAATGACCATTGCGGGGATTGTTGGCCACAACCCCGTTGGAGTGTGCTCCCAATATGCGACGAAGCACTTCTGGGGTTATCGCAGCACCTTGGCCGATGGCTGGGGCAGATCTCGGGGTCTCGATCGGTTGTCCAAACAGCACGACTGGGTTGTCGGTGTTGGGCTCGTTTTCTTCTCTCGCCGGGGCTCGACGAACCAGCTCTCCACGAGCTGCGATCAGATCAATAGTGATCTGGTCGAACAGTGCCTCTAGTGCACTTACATAGCGCACTAGGTGCAATAATGCGGGGTCCGTCTCGTGATCTCCATTGGCAACTTGGGGTGGTCTACCATACCCTTCACGTCTGGGGTAGTAGTGGAACGAGCGACAGTTAACTCTGGGCGACAAGTGCCTGAGATGAACTATAGCCTCTCGAGCGGCTAGCTGGATGGCTTGTGGCTCAAAGGATGTTGTTCTTCCGGTGAACCGGTAGGGGCGCTCGGGTGCTAGACTCCTACCGTAAATGTGCACAGTGGCCCAGAATTGGCGGTCTTCACCGCTCATGGGTCCTTGATACACAACATATTCTGGTGGCTCCTCTAACGCGTAGGCACGACGGGTGAGGTTTGCGAGGATGGTCACAAAACCTCCAAGGTTGGTTGCTGTGGTTTCGTTGTGCACTATAGGTCCAGGCATTGTGGCTCGGTTTGGGGTAGCGGCTGTGTGTGCTGGTTTGGTGTTAGCGCGCCCCTTTTTATAGGGAAAAGGGGACGGAATCTTCCTTCGAACGCTTGCGAGAAAGGACTATTTAGGGGCCGGTCACTGGCGCATGAGTGACAGGTTAGGTTGATAGGTTGGGCACCGACTGCCAAAAGTGTTGGGTCACTGTGTGGCTATCTTGCACGAGAAGCTTGGCTGGGGTTTGGTTAAGGTCTGGTGGGTTGGTTTGCCTAGTTTATTGACCTGGCTAAGATAGGATTAGCCAATGGTCAGCCTGGCTCTGATACCAAGTCTGTCGCGACCGGGTTTTCCGGGTAATAAATTTCCAGAAAAGACCGTCGTGCTCATCAGCCCCAGGATTACTGTTAGCTGATGAGGCTCCAACTTGATACAGAAATTCCAAGCAAAATACAAAATATGTAGTACAAGGCCATTCTGGCCTGTGAGTACAACAAATGGTTTCTAGTGGTTGATGGCGGAAGCGGGTTGTGAAACATCTGTGTCTATGGGACTCCATTTCCCACGGGAACAGCTGACCATGTTAATTCCTATCTTCGCGAGGCTGCTATCTCCATTGAGTGGGTTCCGGGGCTGGCATCGCGTCGCTCCTCTCCGTGCGAGCAAAATCTGGCCAAGACAATAGCCAGGGACAAGCCAGTGAGTACTTTGAATGTACTCGCAAACATTATGAACACAGGTATAATATAACCATGATGTGCTAAAAATATTTTTATGCTCATGACGTCAGTCAAAAATAGTAAATAAAATACTGATGCGTGCAGGCGGTTATTTATAAAAAAATGCAATACATAGTAGTATTAAAATTTATGAAATAAATAACAAGCAATGCCACAGTCGGGCGTCTGAGCGACACCACATAAAGGGCTTTAAAAGAAATGCCACAGTCGGGCGTCTGAGCGACGCCACATAAAGGGCTTTAAAAGAAATGCCACAGTCGGGCGTCTGAGCGACGCCACATAAAGGGCTTTAAAAGAAATGCCACAGTCGGGCGTCTGAGCGACGCCACATAAAGGGCTTTAAAAGAAATGCCACAGTCGGGCGTCTGAGCGACGCCACATAAAGGGCTTTAAAAGAAATGCCACAGTCGGGCGTCTGAGCGACGCCACATAAAGGGCTTTAAAAGAAATGCCACAGTCGGGCGTCTGAGCGACGCCACATAAAGGGCTTTAAAAGAAACAATCATAATGAATATCCCTGGAGGTAGAACCATCCCAGAGATACTCGATAATAACAATAATATCATGGGTTAGTCAACAATAATAATAATCATCATAGATATCACAAGTCACGAGTAGTAATTCCATTTTCTGGTTAACAGTTTCACCTCCGAAGACCGACACTAAGACCGACACCTGACCCATCCCAGACTGTAATCCTTAACCATGGACACGGCTATTCGAATAGGTTTATTCTCTGCAGAGGGTGTACTCTTTACCCACGAGTAACGGATCTCTTTAGTCCATCGGGACTAATTCCGTCTACGGTCTTTTTGTTGAAAACACACCTAACTTGCACACACCAGCCTATCTCACACGTGTCTGGAATCACCCACGACACCTGTTAAGCAAACTCTAAGTGGGGAGGCTACAACCTCGCGTAGCATGGGATCAAATTTATATCGCGCGCTCTAAGGGGTGGCCTCCCCTCTCGGTCCCAACCGGAAACACCCATGCCCCCGGACCAGGTGGCCTGCCTACCAGCTACAACCGGTATCTTCCACCATGGCCTCTCTGTACGGTGTGTGCTGGAAAGAGGTTGACAACTTACTGAACCGTACTCTACTTGCTGTAGAGACGAGTGGTAGTACGAAACAAGTATGGGGGTTACTGGAACAAGACTCGATCTACGGTCGACTCAGGAGGTTCAAGTATTCCCTGCATGATTAGCATGACGAATATATTTCATCCAACAAAGTCACCGCTCATATCACCTTACCATGCCATACCAGACATAACCGTCCCGACGGAGACCGGCGACAAACTCATGCCTACCCAAGGCCGAGGTTTTCCCGGGTTCCTGCCGGTATGCATGCAAGGCACATGAGGGTGATTATCATCACAAGTGAGTCCATTTCCAACAGCATGGAAATCAACAACATGCACCCATGCATATGATCATATCACATGAAATAACAAGTCCTTCGAAATGCGGTGGTGTTATAAATGTATCAACGATCACACCAAAAATATTATGCCGGGGTTCAGAATGCTTGCCTTCAATGTTGTGGAGGGGTGAGGTGCTCTCCAAAACTTTTGAAAGCTTCTTCTCTCTCCCCAAAATCCTATTTAAAAATATATTTGAATTAACACACATTTCAAAAACAGAACCAAAAAGTTGTTTGAAATTTTTCAAATAAATCTTAAAATAAACTAGATCAAATTTGAGGAAGGTAGGAAAAAGAATCATTTCATTTGGACTTATATTTAAAAAGTTATAGCCAGTCAAAGATTTGGTCAAATCTGTTATTTAAAAATAAAACAGAAAAGAAAACGATTCAGATAGAAATACGCTTTCGGTATAGAGGAGGCGTACTCCTGAAGTTTACGCCTTCACTTAAACACGTGGATGGCGCGGGGTGTCACTGACAGTGGGTCCTAGGTGGCCCACTAGTCAGGTTTGACTAGTCCGCCCCTCCTCCTTCTCCCTCTGTCCCGAGCGGAGGCGGGACTCCGGCGACCAACGTCGGCGAGCGGCGGCTCCTCGCGGCCTCTGGAGGGCGGGGATGGATCCGCGGATCGAGGGCGATCCTGCTGGTAGTCGCTGGGTCGGCGGGGACGGCGTGTGCTGTCGGCGGCGAGCTCCTCGGCGGAGGAAAGCTTCGGGGAAAAGTGGTTTCGGGGCGGCGGTGGTTCTCGATCGAAATGGAGTAGGGGGAAGTGTTCAGGGGAGGCAGAGAAGGCTTCTGGTGAAGAGATTGGAGAGGGGGAAGTTCTGGTTGCGCCGAACGGAGCCGGGAGGCGGCGGTGGCCGAACTGACCGGAGAGGTTGAAGAAGACCTGCTCCCTTCCAATTGGTGGCGATGGGGGCGCTAGTGAGACGGCGTGAGGCTACCTGAGGGCTCGGAGACGCTCGGGGCTTCCTTAAATAGGCGGTGGAGGTCGGTTCCGCGGCGGCCGGATAAGCTCTCCGGCGAACCTCCTCTCTGTAGCTTGCAGGGCAACGTGGCGGCGACGAGCGCTAGGGGACGAAGCTGTGGATGAGCACGCACTGCTCACAGGGGCAGGTGGCGAGTGGGAGTGGCTTGGGCGGCACCGACATGGCCAGAGGCTGTCGGGCGGCGGCGGCGGCTAGCGCTTGGCCTGTCGGGCACGGCGGGGCTGCTTGGCGTGTTGCGGTGAGAAGGGGAGTGCGTGGCGAGGTGCTGCCGTGTGGGCCAAAGCCAGGGGGCCAGCGTGTCGGCTCGGCCGCGTGGCTGCAATTGGCGCGCTCTGGGCGCGTCCAGTGCACGCACAGAAGGTGTTTGATGAAATGCCAGGGTAGCCAAAACTGCTAGGGATCAAGTGCAAAACCACAGGTCTGGGTTGGAGACCATTAGTAGGCTATTGGACAACATGGTTTGGACAGATGGACAAGTCCATCATACAAATCTATAATCATGCCAAAACTGTTCATGCCCATAAGGTGTTTGACAAAATGCCAAGGGCACTTAGGCATTTCTTGGAGTGGCCAAAATCTCCAGATCAGTGTCTCTGTGGAAGAAAGAGAGAGTGGTGATGTTAGTTGGACAAAAGCAGAAACTTGTTAGTGCAAGTTTTACAAAACTTCAATTCTGGACAGGAAATAAATGACATTATTTCATGAACCAAAAATGACCCAAAAGGTGCATGCTCCTGGACTTAAGGGTTTAACATGGGGGACTACAAGTAGGAGAAATGATCAAGGGTTAAAGAGCAAGTAAAAACATGGTTGCTGTACAAACCATCAAGTTGGTCCAGAATGAAGATGAGGTTGATTCACTCAAATTTTTCAAAGAACATAAATAGGTTTTTGCACAAAGTGAAACAATAGGCTCCTACTGACCTCCCCTAATTTTTGTAGAAGTTTTAAAGAAATATTTAAATAGGTTGTAGTGCAAAAAGCACTCTGGACCAGAGATGAAAAATTGAGTGTAGGGCTCAAAATATTTCATGAATGAAATATATTTTAGCATAAAAGTGATTTAAAAACATCACATGACATCTCCAAATTTTTGTGGGAATTTTAAGTGAATTTATCAAATGGTTGTAGTTCAAATATGGCCATTTAACCTAGAAAACCCTTTTCAAGAAAATAAAGATCAAGCAACCTAATTATTTAATTAGTTACACTGATAAAAGGAAAGTTTTTCTTGAGAGGTTAAACAAGTCCAACAACATTTTTGAAAAGTTTTCTTTTTGGGAAAAACTCATCATAACAGGGAAGGAAATGATTTAAACAAAATTAAAATGGAGCTCAAAAATTCAAAGTTTTAAATCCTGGCAAAATTTTATTCCATTAAAACAAGGCCAAAATTTTGGGGTGTCACACGATGCCACGGCAAGACCCTTGCTGAGGCCCCGGCAAGACTCTTGCCGAGGGCATCAGTGGGGCCACGGCCAGGCCCACACCCACCAAGATCCCACCGCCATTCTCACGTAGCTGCCAGCCCAGCCAGTCAGGAGAGCACCTGCATGGCGACGTGCGGTCCCCGGACCAACTCAGCAAGCACCTGCATGGTGGCATGCAGATCTTCGTGAAGACCCTGCCAGCGCGCCAGCTCAGCAGCCTGCCAGCCTACATGGCGCCGCACGCCTCGCTGGGACACCTAAGAGGCGCATTTAATGTGTTTTGTCCCGTGATGATGGGCGATGATGACAATAGCATGCCGCTTAACTTACGAGACACATCCCAGCAGCGTAGGGTCATATCGATGCCAGACAACTTGCTTGAGTGATCACAGTACTAGTACTCCCTACAGTACATACTACTGTGCCCTAGTTTGCATATAGTGGAGTAGGACTCTGCTCTACTACTAGCACCGGAGGAGTAGTATATTCTAAAATAGTTACAAACTTCAATGCCCGAGCGTGGAACGACTACAAACTGGCATCGGTGCTAACTCCAATCCCTAGCAAATGTTCGCTGGGAGACATGGCAGTTGCAAACGCCTGTGACGCAGTTACAGTACGTGTGTAAAGGTGGCGGTTTTTTTAAATACAGTGGCTTAAAAACAGGCCACCGTCAGATGGAAAACTAACGGTTATGTGGGATTCGCCGGGATTGGGCTCGTGGTGAACAATCGCGAGATAACATTACTAAAAAAAGGTTAAAACACCCGGGCCTATAACTTGCACCGGCTGACCAGTAACAATGATACTACCATAGTTGTAAAAATGGTCAAAGAACTTGTCGACGTGGTGTTTGTAATTATATGCAAACTAGCAAGATGCTTGTGCATTGCTTGAAACATCAAGATGCAATTTTTTACAAAACACCTGTTGTGATTGACCCATGCAGGAGTGATCTCATGTGTAAAAACTAATGATATCTTAAGAATTTCATTGGAAAAATATCTCGAGAATTTCATCGAAAAAATGGTATCTCAAGAATTTCATCACAAAAATGATATCTCGAGAAAGATGAGAGATAAGGTGAGGAGGAGTGGGACGTTCCGGTGACTGGTGGTCGGAGGCGAAGGCATGGGGATGGACGGCGCCGGTAGCGCCCACCATGCCATATTGTTCTAGAGATTTCATTTTTTAATAGCTCAGCAATGAGGTTGTGGGAGATAAGGATGAACGACGCAAGGCCTTATTTGCAAATGTGGAGAGGGGTGTGGGTATCCTTTTGCAAAATTTCCATAGTTTCCTTCCTATCCATCAGATATAGATCGGATGGCCTATATTGCAGGATGGCAGGCACACCATCATCACCAACTCTGTTTTTTTTATCTAGGGACTAGGAAGTACTAGTAAGGACACCATCTACTGCATCGTGTGCTACTCCTGTGCTGCATTCGGCAGGTGCAACGTCCCCTACAGCCACTCCCTCCTGCGCTCCATTCGGCGGGTGCAACATCCCCTATAGCCAGTACCGTTTCATGGATGGCCTTGTCGATGCCTGCAAGGTGCCTTGTGTCTACAAGAGTTTCGGCTGCGAGAGATACGTTGACCAGCACTCACTGGCCGGGCATAGTTCCAGATGTGCGCACACGCCCTGAAACTGCTATGGGTGCACGCCGCCGTTTGAGGGCTCGTCGGCGAGCCTCGTGCATCACCTCACGACACCATCCATCAATCACTACTAGCCTGCGGTGGTGAACATAAAGTATGAGACGTGCTACCCGTTTGGCATGCCGGAGTCGCTGGAGGATCACCGCCACCTGCTAGTTGCAGCGGAGGATGGCAGCATCTTCCTCTTGGCCGTGGCCACCGGCAAGGCCCGCGCAGGCCGCCTCCCCGTCTCTATAGTGTGTGTCGTGGGAAATGCCGCTGACGCTGACTAGGACTGTGCCAAGCTGCTCCGTTCCTAGCAATGTGGACATGAAAGACGCCTGGTATGATTTTGACCCCAAGATGATACATAGGGACTCCAAGGAGGTTCACCTGGTCATATGCATTACCAAGTCAACTATTCATCATTAGTCTTCGCTCAATGTAATCCTTTGTTTAAGCATGCGGAGACTTCTTATTTATATGGTATAGAACCTTTGATGCATGATCTTGCTCTATTGGAGTATCGCGCTTGAATAAAAGTGTATCCATTTATGGTTTAGCCTAGAAATCTTCCATGTATGCTTTTGCTCCATTAGACTTCTCTCTTGCCATTTATGAGATTAATTGAGCATTTTTACTACAGTAATGGTGAAAGACTTACAATGAACCATTTCTTACATCTCCTCTGCCCCCTTCCAAGTCATCTTGATTTACTCCCTCCGTCTAGGTGTATAAGAGCATGGTTAATTGTATATCCAACTGTTGACTACAAGAAAGTGCCATGTCATCTATTGCCAACTTATAGCCAACATGTATAACAATTAGCTATAAGTATGTGCTACTTTATTAATACATGGCCCACCTTCCACTCTCACATAGTGCCTAGGAGCACGTGCTGCCGCTGGCTCTTGCATGAGAGCCCGCTTACATTCTCTCCCCTATCCTCTCTCCTCCAACTAAGCATTAGCAATATTACTTTACTTCTTACAGCCTGCCGACCATACCTTATTGTACTCACTCGAAGTCACCTTACGAAAACCAAATAATCTGAAAACACTTAGGTGCGGTGCATTAACTCCCACCTTGTTTCTTGTTTCTTGACCTATCAACCAATAAGATGCGGGGCGTGCATGTTTTCAAATACTCAAGATTACCAAACACAACATGCAGTGGTTAGTTCATTGCATGCAATGCTATTAATTAGCAAATAAACATTAACTTCTATCGTTTTCCCCTCCTTCTTGGTCACGATGCACAACCTAAGATGACTTATTCACCTAGACAGAGGGAGTACATTCATGGTGGTCTAGAAAAAATAAACAAAATCGATACTCAAAATCTAATTCTTAAAGATCATTTCTTGGAAAGCACAATAAGTATTATTTCATCCCAAGTTTTGGATGCAGGTTGAACAGTTGAACGCTTTTGTTTGCAAAGATAATTTTTTTATCTATTTAACCTACATTTACTATTCACCTGGATGTTTGTGAGCACTAGAGAAGAAATAATATCCAAAGAAACCTATCGATACTCGTTACACATGAGTTGACCCCTACGTACTTTCTCAAAATAAACAACTCCCCGATCAATGCATTTCACTATTCCGTGCAATGCATGGGCACCTTACCATATATAGTATGACCATAAATTTAACTAACATATATATAGTACGATAAATGCTCATGCATGTCACCAAAAAATATATCATTGAAAACTATGTTCAAATACGAATCCAACGATATAGTTTTTGTTGACATGCACTAACATTTTGTCAGTTAAATCTTCAGCCAAATTACATGGGGGACCAATAAACTATGAGGTAGTACTAGGGTAAAGAGCAGTGTTGCATGAGAGTCTCACCCCGCTCGTGGTGCGGCAGTAAAGCCGTCATATCACAAAACCCCACCACTCCCGGTAATAACTGTCCTGGTAAAATAAAATGGACAAGAAACCATCACATCCCTCTATCTTTTTTGCATTTCATCTCTCTGAAGTTACTTTGTCTAGTTCAGCTCGCACACTCGATCCCTAGCTAATACTCCTAGTATCCCTAGCTACTACTCCTAGGGCCAGTTCTTTTGAAGGCTTGAAAAATAAGCCGTCTCTTCCCCAGCTTTTCCCATAAGACTAGTCACAGTGGAGAGTAACATAAGACACCTCATTCATTCATTTGGGCTTCTAAACTACTACATCCATCCTGGTTTATTAGTCACCATTGTAATTTGTGCTAAATCTTAACCAAAGATTTAACTGATAAAATGTTAGTGCATGTCAACAAAAGTTATATAATTTTTGTGACATGCATAAACATTTCATTAGTTCAATTTATGGTCAAAATTTGTCACAGATTACAATGGGGACCAATAAACCAGGACAGAGGTAGTAGTTATGGGATTACTAATGTAGAAGCCTAAAAGAACTAGCCCCTGGTACTCCTAGTAGTAGTACTGAAGTTGGAATTCCAATTGCACGGCACAACTTATTAGGCAAAAAATTCGATACAGGGTGTACGAAGCAGTTTGGGAATTTGCATGCCTTCCCAACCTGTGAGATACTCCGTACGGAGTAGAACAGAGAAATAACCACAGAGAAGGAAGCTAAAAGTAAACAATCAAACGAGCATTTTTGCATTTATTTTGCATTGAATCATTTCACAAGCTTGACTAGTGTTGTTTTTTTACTTTTACAAAAACCACATCGTAATGTTAAAACATGCATTTGCACGTACATAAGTAATAGTAGTAGCATAGTCTGCAAGCATATATAGAGAGAGACGTGTAGTGTGTTATAGTTAAGTTTGTGTTATATGCACATACTTACAAAATGCGTACGGGTACACAAGGTTTCCAAACTTTTCTTTTTACATGCTTAATTAAGGACGCTAATAATTCCCGAACATTCGGGATTTACCATTTGTGTCCCAAAACTAATGAGATCGCCTTACGAAACTAAATTATTCTTAATAAAAGCCATGACGCTAGTAGGAGCGCTTGCGGCGCCCCACAAGTGCCTTGGTGTGCGGCCATTTCCCTGCGCACCGACACAACACCTCTTCCTCAGCCTTGCAACTTGCAAGGTGCTGATTGGCGGCTTGCCGGCGGGCGAGCGCGATCTCACCGGTGTGGTGATCCGACGCCAACAGGTACTCTTCCTCGCTTGAAGCATGCACCCGATCCACGTACTGCCAAGTGTAGATGAGGCGCTTGGGCCCGACTGCACTCAGGGCTTTTGCATGGGCGTCCAACGCCACCCTCAAGGCCCTCGCATGAGCCTTCTACCAAAGAGCCAATTGCTCGACTCTCTCGGACGCGACATAGGCCTGCCAGGCAGCATGCCTCATGGCGCGCTTATTTTCCTCGGCCTTCTTCTCCGCCTCTATTTCGGCGCGCACTGTCGGAGGCAAAGACTCCCACAAGGTGACCTCTATTTCTTTACAAGGCTCCTCAAGGCTAGGGGGCTCAGCGGTCGGCACGACATTCTCCTTGTAGCGGGGAGCCGACGCATCCTCTGACGCGCATGCTGGAGAGACTGGGAACGCCGACGCATCCACCTCGACGCATCACGGCGAGGAGCGGAATGCTGACGCGTCCTCCTCGACTAGTGGCGGCGAGGAACGGAACGGTGACGCGTGACCCTCCGCATGGTGCAGCTAGGGGAGCCTAAGGTTTGGGAGGGGCGACGCCATGTTGGTCGACGTGAGAGGGAGGGGGAAGAGATAGCGATGAACATGAGCGTTCTTACGAATACCATGGGAGGTGTAGTATTTATGGCGAGTAATGGCACACCTATGTAAGATATGTTGCGTGATTAACGTAATGACTACATGGGCACATTTGTTGGAGTAAATTACGAGGGAGGGAAGGGGTGGAAATATTGCTGGTCACAATGGATTGGACGAGCGTGGGGGGAGGAGAGTCATGCATGCAGATTTTTTCCACACAGGGTGGAGTGGTGGGACTGCTGGAGGGAGAAGGAGAGTCAAGCAGGCAGATTGTTTAGACACATGGAGAGGAAAAGATTTAGAGACGAACAGGCTTCCTGCAGGTATGGGGAACGGTGCATAATATGTCATCTTGCGTGTTGGGCTAGGTATAGTCTCAAGTCATTAAAAACATACACGCCCCACACATGTTCATATTTCAAGGTGCACTAAACTATTGCATGCGATGATTAAGGCTGGCCATAGTGGTGGTATCTTAGCTGGTATCATGCACACGGGAATAACAAACATGCTGATGTGGCAAAGAATTAAAGAAGAGAGGGGGGTTAGAGTAACATACGTAGATACCAGATCATGTTAAATACTATGCTACTTTGTGTCATGCGTTGTACAATAAAGGTAGTCCCATATCATACAATAGTATCATGCACATGATACTAGTATATGATACTTTCCACTATGAGTAGCTTAAAGAGAATATTGACTAATGCATTAAAAATCTTTGTCATTTACTAGTGTTCATGCATGCATGCAATGTGATAATGCATTGGTAAACCCATTTTTTTGTGCAAATGAGAGCATTAATTGAGTACTTCTGTAGACTACAAAAACTATTCCACCGCCTCTATCTTGGTAAGAGTAGGTGAAAATTTTGAATCGAGCCCTTTAAAATAGAAGGGAGGTAGTAGTACTCTAATAGCTAACCTTGTTGTGATGACTAGATAGGACATGACACACACCTGGACGGAGGAACTAGTATGCATTGTGCATATAAGTTCCGTCTGAAGTCAATGTACCTATACTTTGACCAAACTTATAGAAAAATGTATCAACATTCACAATGTCAAATCAATATTTTTATACTAATTATGAAATGTAGTTTCATAAAATATAAATTTGGTATTGGAGATATTGATATTTTTAGTATAAATTTGGTCAAACTTTGCAAACTTTGACTTGACACAAATCCTATGCGGAGTAAAAAGGACCATAGGTAGTATCATGCATGCAGAGTAGGAAAAAATTGCTCATTTATAGCCGTTCAAAGTCTCAAAACGCGCTACCGCGCAAGGGAGTGAAGTTCGTGGGAGGTGCAACGGTTGATGGAATTAAGTGAAGTAACCTACATGTGCCGGCATGGCATGCGAACACGCATAAGGTATACCGTCAGGCCTACGATATGGGTCTAGTAGACATGACATCTAGTGGGTCCCGCATAGTACTCGAGAACTCTTTGGGGGCATGCAGCCGTTTATCCACCAGGCAAGCCACCACCCCACGCCGTTCTCACGCCCTACTCGTGTTGGTGCAATAGATCCAGGGCCTGTTGACCTGACTGTGCACAGGCACAAGATCAAGATTGAAGCACTAGAACCAAAGACCAAGAGACTCGAAGAACTAGCTAACGGATCAAGAGGAACCGAGGCTAATGTAGAGGAGCCAAATATTACCAAGCAAGAGGCCTCCCTTGCCAGGCAGGAGAGCCCGGCAAAGTATGAGACCACCCCCAGAAGAAGAGGACCAAAGCGTCCCGGCAGGGCCAGCCGGGACTCGCGGGGACCAGATCACCCCACCGACTGCTCCACCACGACCCACGTTGTGGGCCAGTGCAGTGTCAAGACGCAGGATGATTAAGTGACAGCCATTCTCCACATGGCGGCCACTCCCTACCAAGTGAACCCACAAATGACACCCTCCAGAGATGTGTCAAGCGAGCAGGCGTGGAGCTGGCGAATTAGCCCGGCAAGCCTTGCCAGGCGACCAATGACGTGACACAAAGTGGCGCATTAAATGCATGCTGCCAGCCTGGAGAGTTAGGTATGATAGCACTGTTTGCTATCATAGCAGTGTCTAATGACCAATTTGCCACTGTGGTAACCCCTTGGACTATAAAAGGAGGCCCATGGCAACGATTAGGGGGGTTCAAAGTTTAGATCACTCACACCCCCGTACGCATGTAGTCGCCGCTACCCCGAAGGAACCCTGTCGGGCAAGTGTACTATGCACCACCACCTTTTCCCAATAGATCCACCAAAGCAGGAGTAGGGTTTTATGCCTTGCAGCGGCTGGAACCTGGGTAAAACTGCCTGTGTGATCCCCGCCATGCTGCCTTGCATTGGCCTGCTCTTTGTGCAACGCGACCCCCCCCTGCCGAACCAGCAAGGGGCCGTCCTGGTCCCATAGGTGGCCGTGGTTTCCCGTGACATCTTTGGCGCACCAGGTAGGGGGCTCGCTTGCGCGAACCTAAAGACGTAAGCAGCGCATCATCTTCATCGCCATCTGCATCATCGACAGCGCCATCGACCATGGTACCCAAGAAGAAATCAGCTCATCCGTCCACCTCGAAGGCTCCGCTACCCGCGGCCTCCAACGCTGCGGGAGGCGTGGAGACACACGAGGGAGAGAACGCTGTGGGGGGTGTGGCCGGAGCAGGCGGCACCGCCACCATCCCCCTCGCGGCCAATGCGGGAGCAGAACATGTTGGAGGATAGCAACATCAGCAACACCCCGACGGCTGCGCTCCGGTCATTGACGGACACAGCCTCAGTGATTGCACTTGGTCCAGGGCAAGCCACTACCCTACAACCGTCCTCACCACGGGCATGACTATTGCGCGTGCGCTCTCCCCAGGGCAGGCCGACCGAACTGGTGCGCCCAACGAGGCCGATGGCCCTCAAGCACCTCTGCCTCGCTACCCTGCTGCCCAGGTGGTTGCACCACAGCAGCAGGGGTGCAGTGCAGCTGCCGTTGGCTCCGCCAGGAGCCGAGCGATGGCGCGATCGACATCGTCATCATCTATGCCAAGCATAGCCTCGAAGGCCATGGTGCGGGCTCAGCTGCTGCTGAGGTTTCCACCTATGACCGAGCAGATGGACGAGTGGCGTGCCACCATCCAAAGTCTGCTCAGTTTCGCCAAAGCTGAGGGCTCACGACGAGCTTCCCCGGCGCGACCTTCCCAAGCCACAGTAACAGCCCATGTCGTTGCCCGCGCGGGGGAGGACGTCCCCATGGTGCAATCCCCGCCACGGCAGCCGACGCGGGCGCGACCAAATCAAGACCTCGATGGCGCCTCGATGGCCTCTTCTGATCCTCAAGCATGTCTAGGACAATGGAGAATCCCGGAAGATCGGCGGAGAGGAGATGTGTGTGTCATCGAGCAACGCCATGGCAACCTCCTCCAAGCCAACGGGCACGGCGGCCACAACGTCGACGAGCCCACTCTTGGTGCTGCCGGGCTCCTACCCTTCAAGGTTGGCTACCCTGCCTTCACCCATGAGTTGCGGCAAGTCTGTTGGCCGTCTGTTCGCACATTCAAGCTAGAGATACCTGTAAAGTACGATGGAAGGCTGAACCCGGCAGAGTCCTGAGCATCTACACCATCGCTGTTCAGGCTGCCAAGGTAAGAGATGAGAAGGTATTCACCAACTACTTCATGTTGGCACTCAAATCCAATGTGAGGTCCTCGTTGATGCATCTTTCGGAGAACTCCATTTCGTCGTGGGTAGATCTGTGCCACGAGTTCATCAGCTCTTTCACTGGTGGCCACCAGGAGCCGGGCCGCCATGGCAATCTATAGCTTCTGCAGCAGAAGGAAGAAGAAACCCTCCATAAGTATTTGCAGAGGTTGATTAAAATTCATAGGAATATTCCAAATATCCATCCGGCAGCCGTGATAGCTACCTTCCAGTCCAATGTGCGCAACCGCCAAATTCGTGCCAAGATGAACGTGCGGTTGCCTAAGACTGTGAAGGCGTTGTACACCCTAGCAGATAAGTGTGCCCAGATGGAGCAAGGGAGGAAGTTGCCGGGAGAAGAAGATTGCATTGATGTTGATTCAGAGGATGATGATGAATCCACCAGTCAGAAGAAGCCTAAGGAACGTAGTAAGAATCCAAGGGATAAAGTAGTATTGATCGTTGAAGGGTCAGGCACCCCTAGTACCTACAAGATCGCCAAGACTGAAGCCCCCGTCAAGGAGGTTGCCGCGTTCGCCGATTACCGGCAGGCCATAGCTGTCCAGAGACCCGGGAAGGGCGACGGGTCGTACTGCAAGATCCACTAGACCAAGGGCCACGACCTTCAGGAGTGCTATCAGGTCGAGCAATTGGTCAAGAGACAAAGAGCAAAATATGAGAAGCGAGATAAGAGAAAGGGTCAGAATGTCACATGCGGTAAGGGCTGAGGCGATGGAGCAAATCTCCTCGGCAAGCCCTTTTCAAACAATGGAAAACCCATCGGGGGCTAGGAGAAAGAAGTCTATGGTGATGAGAGTGATAAGGGGGATGAAGAGGAAACCAGTGAGCAGGAGTTTCAGAAGGCCACAGACACCATGTGCATTGATGGAGGTGCATCTTTGCATGCCTCTCATCGCCAACTCAAGTGATGGGCTCGGGAAGTCAATGTCGTGGAACCAGCGCCGGAGGCCCGGAAGCTGCTTAAATGGTCACGTACGCCCATCATCTTCGACGAAGAGGACCATCCTAGTCGCACCACTGTGGTAGGATGACTGCCTTTGTTGGTTTTCCAACGGTTCGCAACCTTAGGGTCACAAAGATGTTGGTTGATGGTGGGGCCGGACTGAATCTGATTTCCCCGGCAGTTATCAACAGTCTTCAGATAGCAAAAGAAGAGTTAGAGGTTACAGGCACGTTTCAAGGAGTCAACCCCGGTAGGATTCTTCCTAAAGGGAAGATTATGTTGCCAGTAACATTTGGGGAGAGCTTAACTACCGGACTGAGAAGATTATGTTTGACATAGTTGACCATGGGATCCTTGGACGCCCGGCCTTGGCTAAATTCATGGCGGCATCCCAATATGCCTACAATACCCTGAAGATGCCTGGGCCGCTAGGAGTCCTCACCATCCCGTCAGATGAGAAAGATGCATCATTTGTGTGGACAAGATGTACAGGAACGCGATCGCGACAGAGGCTGCGACGGCAGCAGTTCTCTCTCCAAGGAGAGCAAAGGGAAGAAATAGGATTGTAGGGCCTCTAGCAAAGAGTCCGGGAAGTGTGCCCCCTCCGAGTGCACGGCACCCGTTGACGATGTGCCAGAGTGTTCCAACAGCAAGAGATCCAAGGTTGTTGCTCCGCAAGTGAAAAAGGTCCCAGCAGGGGCTGGCTGGCGTTGATGGTACTTTCACCATTAGCGACACCCTTGATGACAAATAGGAAAGCGCTCTCATCACCTTCCTGCGGGCAAATATCGATGTGTTTGCTTGGCAACCATCTAATATCCCCGATGTTTCCAGGAAGGTAATCGAGCACCACCTTGTTGTCTGCCCACACGCCAGACCTGTTAAGCAGAAAGTCCGGAAGCAGGCCTTGTAGAGGCAGTAGTTCAATGCAGAAGAGATCAAGAAGCTTGAAGCATCTGGTTTGGTTAGAGGAGTGATACATCCCACTTGGCTATCAAACCCAGTAGTAGTCGGAATGCGAATGGGAAATGGAGGTTGTGTATTGACTTCACAGACCTCAATAATGCTTGCCCAAAGGACCCGTTCCCCTTGCCGCGTATTGATCATATAGTGGATTCCACCTCAGGTTCCAATTTACTCTCATTCCTAGACGCCTATTCTGGGTACCACCAGATCTTCATGTCAAAGGAGTACGCAGAGAAGACATCATGAATCACTCCATGTGGTACGTATTGCTTTGTCCGCATGCCATTCGGATTAAAGAGTGTCGGGTCCACCTTTGCAAGGGCAGTCCAGATTGGTTTTGAATCTCAGCTCCACAGAAACATTGAGGCTTATATGGATGACATTGTGCTCAAAACCAAAGGCAGGGCAACTCTCATTCAGGATTTGGAGGGGATGTTTGCAAATCTACGCAAGATCAACTTGAAGCTAAACCCAGATAAATGTGTTTTTGGCGTCTCCTCCGACAAGATACTTGGATACTTCGTGTCCCACAGGGGGATCGAAGCCAATCCCGGCAAGATCAAGGCCATCGAGCAGATGCAAGCGCCAAGAAAAGTCAAAGATGTGAGGCGCCTGACGGAATGTGTTGTCGCGCTTAGTAGATTCATCTCCAAGTCTATAGAGTGTGCCCTGCCGTTCTTCAAATTTTGAAGAAGGCATGTCCCATGAAATGGACCCCTAAAGCAGATGCAACTTTGCAATAGCTGAAGACCTACCCGTCCTCTGTGCCTACCCTGGTTGCACCCAAGCCTCACGAGTTGTTGTTGTTGTACTTGGAGGCAACAAATCAAGTGGTCGGTGCATCCTTAGTAGCACAGCGAGAAGTGGATGAGAAAGAGAGTGGGCAAAGGCCAGCAGGGCGAAAAAAAAGAACCAGAACAGTAGCGAGCACGACAATGATGACAACCCCAAGGATGCGGCAAGGAAGAAAGTGGTGCAGCGACTTCGTCAGCTCCTTATTATAGGGGGCTAGATCGAGGTACTCTGGCGTGCAAAAGTTGATCTTTGGCCTTATCATGGCCTCAAGGAAAATGCTCCACTACTTCCAAGCCCATGAGATCATGGTTGTTACTCGTTTCCCATTGCAACGGATACTCCAAAACCTAGAGGCTACCGGCAGAATAGTGGAGTGGGCTTTGGAGTTATCCAGCTTTGGCTTGAGGTTTGAGAGCACAGGAACTGTCCACACTACAAAAAAAGACACATCCGTGACATTTTGGGCCGAACGAAATTTTTTTCCGTCATACTTATGACACTTCTATGACGATAATTGTGACAAAACCCGGTATCATCATAGATTTGGTGGGCTCCTACTTCCATGACAAAAAATCATGACAGAAAATGGCCTTTTTGTCCTGGGCGGGCCAGAGACGCAGCTGCATGACATTCTTTGGGCCATCCATGATGGAAAAAACCATGGTAGAAGCGAGGGCGAGGAAAATATTGGGGAGTTTCTGATTACGGTGGGTGGTCGCGGCCGAGCGATGTGTGTTTCTCTCGTACCGTACGCGCGTGGGTGTGAGGCGTTGGGCTCTAACTGAACCCGAGCGAGGCGTCGCCTAAGTGAACCCGAGCGATTGCACCGCGGGCTACGCGTTACTGAAGCCAAGCGATCGAGCGATTCCTTCGCTACTGCTGCTAACTGAAGCTGATCGATGCTGCCTCAGGATGAACAGTGAGCGTTGCTCGGGGGGTTGGATTAACAGTTCCCGATGGGGGTTGGATGAACAGGACCCTGTGGTGTTGCCGCTGGATGAACAGGACTCCAATCGATCGAGCTGGTTGGGCGTGGATGAACAAGACCCTGTGGAGGGAAGGTTGAACAATAGTCGGTGGAGGGCTGGTTGAACAGTAGCCGGTGGAGGCTGGTTGAATAGTAGCCCGTGGAGGGGTGGTTGAACAGGAGCTCATGGAGAGGGCTGGTTGAACAGTAGCCGGTGGACAAGATGTATCTACTTTTCCTCTTGTTTTGGACTCTAATTTGCATGATTTGAATGAAACTAACCCGGACTGGCGTTGTTTTTATAAGAACTACCATGGTGTTGTTTTTGTGAAGAAATAAAAGTTCTCAGATTCAAATGTTCCTTCGCGAGGATTTTTTTACAATAAAAGAGAATTTCTGGAGCCAAGAACCACCGGAGGGGGGCACCTGGGCACTTCCTTGCGGCTGCCGTGGACCCAGTTGTCAGCCTCTCCAAGTATAGTACTCTTCCGATGGAAGTCGTTCCTTGACCACGTTGACCATGCCACGCCGAGAGCACCAGGGCGGTGGGCGACAGCGAGGCCTAGGAAGGGGATGACGCGGAGCCGGGGAAGACGCGATAGTGGAAGCCCGCGCAGAGAGGAGTACGAGGGTTCACTGGTTCGGCTGCGATGTGAGGCTGTTGTCACCGCAGGGCCTGGCCAGCGGTGGGAATAGTAGGGGCGGCGAGGCCTCCAGGGCAGCATAGTCGGCCACAGGAGGCGGGAGCATGCGGCATGACCGGCGCTACTTTGGGCGGCTGGAGCAAGAAGACCAGAGGTTGAATAAGCACTACGGCCATTGGTGTGACATCGTACGGTCACAGGAGCTAGAATCGTTCATATTGACTAAGTTGACAAGCCCTCTGTCCCCATCAACTTAGTAGGCCCACAAGTCAGCCTCCCACCAAGGTGGGTCCCAGCTAGCAGGGGGAGTATTCATTTTTTTGTGTAATAAGGAGGCACTTCCGGTGGGTCCGAGCTGACAGCTGGGGGGAATGTTTTTTTCACGAAATACGGTGGCCCGTCCGGTGGGTCCCAGCAGTCAGGGGGATTTTTTTTTCGTGAAATATGGTGGCCCGTCTGGTGGGACCCTGCTGTCATGTGGAGGAATAATTATTTTGCATGTAATAAGGAGGCACTTCCTTGCAGTTGTCGTGGTCCCAGCTCTCAGCCTCTCCACATACAGTACTCTTCCGATGGAAGTCGGTCATTGACCACATTGACCACGCCGCGCTGAGAGCACCATGTCGGTGCACGACGATGAGGCCTAGGAACGGGATGACCCGGAGCTAGGGAAGATGTGGAAGTGGATGCCCACGCAGAGAGGAGTACGAGGGCTCACTGGTTCGGTTGTGGTGTGAGGCTGCCGTTGCCGCAGAAAAACAGGGGGTGTGGGTGAGTGAAGGAATGGCCTGGCCAGCGGTGGGAGTAGTAGGGGGTGGTGAGGCCACCGCGGCAGCACAGCCGTCCATGGGTGGCAGGAGCAGGCGGCACGACCGGTGCTGCTTTGGGCAGCTGGAGCAAGAAGACCAGAGGTTGAAGAAGCACTATGGTCGTTGGATGGACATCGTACGGCCACTAGAGCTAGAATCGTTCATATTGACTAAGTTGACAAAGCCCTCCGTCCCCGTCAACTTAGTAGGCCCACAAGTCAGCCTCCCACTATGGTGGGTCCCAGCTAGCAAGGGGGCATTCATTTTTTGGTGCGTAATAAAGAGGCAGTTCCTTGCGTGCGACGATATAGCTAGTGGGTCCGACCTGTCAGCGGGGGGAACATTTTTTTCACGAAATACAGAGGCCCTTCCGATGGGTCCTAGCTGTTAGGTGGAGGAATTATTATTTTGCGCGTAATATGGAGGCATTTCCTTGCGTGCGGCCGTGGACCCAGCTATCAGCCTCTCCACGTACAGTACACTTCCGATGGATGTCGTTCATTGACCATGTTGACCAGGCCGCGCCGAGAGCACTAGGGCGGTGGACGACGGTGAGGCCTAGGAAGGGAACGACACAGAGCCAGGGAAGACTCGGCAGTTATTTCCCACGTGGAGGGGAGTACGGGGGTTTACTGGTTCATCTGCGGTCCCCGGAGAATAACAACGGGTGTGGGTGAGTAGAGGGATGGCTAGGCCAGCGATGGGAGTACGGTGGGCCGGTGAGGCCTACGCGGCAGCATAGCTGGCCGCGGGAGGAGGGAGCAGGCAGTCCCGTCGGTGCTTGTTTGAGCGGCTGGAGCAGGAAGAGCAGAGATTGAAGAAGCAGACAGCCATTGGATGGACATCCAACACTCACTACTCTCGTGTGTTGACTAATTGACACGGCGTTGCGTGTGCGTCAACCTTTTTTTAGAAAAGCATACACGTCAACCTGTAGTAGGCGCATAAGTCAGCCTCAAATCTATGGAAAATAGTGTACAACCCATCTGCCATTATTTCTAACAATGTACTGTCCATTTCCTAATTCTTAAGAATTTTTTTGGAGCCCATCTTCTTTTTGTTAGCATTACACCCTATATTGTGTCCAAGGTTAAAAAGTATATGAGATTTTGCATATTTCGGTGCGGTTAACTGTTTTTAATCCTGAAATATCGATTCACATTCAAACTATTTTGAAAAATAATTTATCTAAATATAAAATCCAAATAATTGTCCACAGATAAAAATCAATAGAATTTAAAATCTTGTAATGAAAAAAAATTGAAACTAATTCCTGGTTTGATGTGTTTTAAAAATGTACAGCCCATTTCTGGGCAAACCGAATGAAACTCTCCTCGTCTTGAAAGATTTGCAGCCCAGCAGGGCTGATAAAGCAAGTAGGCTTCGTTTGGGTATTTCTTTAGAAAAAATAGAACTGGGCTAGCCATTTTCAGCAAGAAAAAAACACAACTGGGCTCATGATGTGGTAAACATAAATAAAACCCTGGCTAGACGGGCCACAGCCCCCGCACAGCCTCGTTGTTACCCTGATCCGTCGCTAAAACTAGTATAAATAACAACTGCTTGTTCCTCAAAAAAAAACTACGCGACCTGCTGGTCCCTGGTGTCAGCCGCTCGTAGTGTAATTCTCTCGTTTATTGACTATGTTGACAATGGTGTGGGCCCCAGATGTCCAACCATTAGGAGGAACCATATTTTTGGGCTTGTAATATAGAGGCACTTGCTAGCGTACGGCCATGACGCTAGTGGGTCCCTACTTTCATCCTCTCCACTATAGTCATCTCCTTGTTTCTCTCGGTTGTTGACGACGTTGACAACACAAGAGGGCGGTGCACCGCGCACGGTGATCGAACCAAGGCGGAGGCTGACGGTGAGGCCTCGGACAGAATGAACAGGAGTCGTGGAAGATGCGCTGGTCCAGTCGCAGGCAGAGGAGAGTACGAGGGTTGACTGTTTTGGGTGCGGGTGCGTGTTGGGGCTGACATCACTGGAGAATAACAGGATGTGTGGAGGAATAGAGGGAGGGACTGGCCAATGTTGGAGGGTACGGTAGGGCGGTGGAGGCGCATCCAACCATGGGAGGCGGGAGCAGGCGGAGCCGACGGGGTGGTTTGGTTTGGGCGGCTGGAGGAAGAAGAAGACAAGAGATAGAAGATACACGACAGATGTTGGATGTCAATCCAACGGCTGGTAGGCAGAATCGTTTGTTGACTCGCTAGTAAGTCGACACAGCCTTGGATAGGCTATTTCCTCGCGGGTCCCAAATTTCAGAATCCAAATCTGTCACGGTCATGCAGCCTTTCCTATGAAAATTTACAACCCATTTGATGTGCTAGTTCGAAATAAGTTTTATGGGTGATGGTGGGGGCTAATCACTTGGCTTCTGTAATGCATAGTGAGCTCAAGGAGACGGCGAGAGTGATGTTATTTCCCTTGGTTGGGAATTGTTACAATATTTCACTCTAAATTAAATGAATGGCAAGCCATTTGCCTTGTTTCAAAGAAAATATGACAGTCAGAGCCGAGTTGAAAAGGGCAAGAACATCTAACTCCAGCTTACAAACTATACAAAAGCACAAGGGTTAATTGTTCATCAGGTTTACACAAAACCGAGGTTGAAAAGGGCAACATCATCTAACTCCAGCACTGTTTTTGGCAGTCACGGTCAAATGGATCGGTCAGGTCCATAGAATGAACATCCTGGGTCATAAAATTTACTGGATTATGACCACAATATGTTGTAAATAGAAGTCAGGCATGTTCAGAAACCCTTTTGCCCACCTGAAACTCCTTTTTTTGCTCTTCGACATACCCATCCGTCAAAACCATGCTGCTGATAAACTTAAGCCTGATGGACAATAGTAACCTCGCATTCAGCAGGAAGAATGTGACAAATCTAGTGTTTGCACGGTTGGCTACATATCGTTCTAGCGTTATTATCTTCAATCGAATCTCATGAGAAGTGAGAAAATCCCGATGCTTACGAATCCACCGATTGGTTATAACTTTCTTACCCCGTCATGTTGCCTAAATAGACATGAAGATTGAAAATAGTTAAGGTCTAAAAAAAGAGTGTCGAAAGAGCAACAACTGAACGGTTATTTCTATATGCGGGCTTCCAATGTGCGTAAAATTATCACCTTTATATACAACTTCTCCAGACATGGAAAGCATTGCAGCAAGCCAATAATCTTGTTCAGATCAAAACTATTCGTTTGGATATATAAGATCTTGACAGAATCCAGCACCATTGATAGGCCATCCATGGAGAAACTCTTCATTGAGAATAGAACATAATGTTAGTACAAAATGTGTATTCCAAGATGATATATAACTTATGCGCAGATATTTAAAATGCAGCTTATGGTTACAAGTGTAGATGATAATATAAAGTACTTGAAGAACTGTGGAGCCAAACACCATATTGAAATGAGGACAGAGATCATGTATTACACCCAACGTCTCCAGTTTAGGCGCAGAGAGGACGGTTATTTGCAATGGTGAATAACTAGAATCAAGGATCAACCTTTGAAGTGAAGGGGCATCTTGGATGATGAGCTGCCTTCCGTCAAAAGAAATTCCAATTCTTACAAGGTTAGGCGACTTTATTTGGAGACAACCGATTCTAACTCTGAAAACAAGCACCAAGCACTCCAGGGCAGGGCAACTGGAGTGGATGATGCTATGCAATGAGGCCTCCGATATACGGACCCGCACAAGTGAAAGTTTCTTGAGAAATAGGAGTCGAAGGTTTAGTACCAGATTGTCTGGTAGGTAGCACAGCGCAAAGGTGGCAGTGTGGAGAGAGGAGGAAAACCGTGAGATGGACATCGGTGCTGAGGGCACAAGTACATGGTGTTCGGTATGTGGTATTTAATTTCCAGGGGAATAGTAGAACTCAAGCAGTTGTAGTTCTGTGAATTCAGGAGATTTCAGCCAGGCGTCCACCATGCAGGGCATGGTATGCTTGCTCAGGTAGCATGACGGGATGCAAAGGCTTTGAACGGAGCCCTGGTGGGAGGAGATGATGGCTCTAGGGATTTCAAAATCATTGAAGAGAGATAACTGATGACAGTCCAGATTAAGGGGCACGGCGCACCATAGAGGGCGCCACTGAATTGAGAGAACTTGGGTGTGGCAGCAATCCTTGGTGGGGAGAAGCGAGATGATCTCCCCAAGGACGGCGTCCGAGAGATCGCTGATGCAGTCCACCCAAGATTCTACAGGTTCCTGGGATCCGGTAGGAGCGGGGTCGCTGCTTCTCCCCGCGCTGCCGGGTGCGGGATCTACAACAGGCGTCGCCACTGGCGGGAGCCTCATCTTCTTGGCGCTGGGGTCAGCCGACTCCATTTTCCTCGAGGGTGTCGCATCGTGCTCACGGATTTGAGTAGAGTAACGAATGACGAGCCTAGTTGTAGTGCGAGTGAAGAAGAAGGGGAGCTAGGGGTTTTTTGTAGTAGTGAGGAAGAAGGGGAGCTGGGGTTTTCTGTGGGAGTGAGGTGAGGAATTTGGGGGTACGAGTGGAGCGAGCTGGCGTGAGGTGGGTGCGAGTGAGGAGGAAGGAGAGCACCCAGGTTTTTTGGGGGGCGGTGTGCTGGGTGTGGGTAGCACCTCTCATTTAGTAAATATATGGGCTTTTGAATTGATTTTACTATTTACTAGGCTGGATGGGTTGTTTTGTCTTGGGCCCATAGAAACAATTACTGCTAGTACAGTGGAGACACTCTACAGCTACCCAGAAAAACAATTAGTACTAGTATAGTGGATACAATAGATTTGGGCTCCTCCTAGGTCATCGAAACGTCTCCCTCTACTGAATGTTGTTATACTTTTGTTCACTGACATGCGGGCCATGTAGCGCGCAAGCCCAAATGTGCTACCTCTTGAGCACTGCGTTGGTTTTCCCTTGAAGAGGAAAGGGCGATGCAGCAAAGTAGCTGTCGGTGTACAAAAGTAGGGGCTCTCCTTTTGACCCCTTTACTTGTGCACGGACAGTCAGAGCCACCCGCCACGGCCACGCATAACAGGGTAGGAAAGGGAAGCCGGAGAGAAGCCGAAGGCACAAGACAGACAAAGCAACAACAAGGAATAAGGTCACAAAGTTCGGATGGGCAAAGCAGGTTTCCCCAGCAAGGACCCCTGTCGGGGCAGCCTCAGCGGCCCCGGCAAGACCCTTGCCGGGGGACCTCGCCCCCACCAGCCGAGCGAGCCACCCTTGAGCCCACCAACGCTAGACAAGCGCATTGGGACAGGGCTCGGGAGGCACCTCCGTGGTGGCATGCAGATCTTTGTGAAGACAAAGAATAGTCAAGGTCAAATGAGGATAGGAAGGCGACAATCCTCGCCAAGATCCTCACCGAAGGAACCCACAAGATCCCCGGCAAGATCCTTACTGGGGACGCCAGCACGCCATGGCAAGACCTTGCTGGGCCACCCGGCAAGACCCTTGTCGGGTCACTCGGCAAGGCCCTCACCAAGCGCACCAGCAGGGCCATTGCCGGTCCACACCAGCCAAGTCTCCGCCGCCGTTCACATGCAGCTGCCGACCCAACCAGCTGGGCAGGCACATGCGTGGCAACATGCAGCCCTTCGTGGAGGCTCCACCACTGCGCCACCTCAGCTGCCTGCCTGCCTACATGGCACCGCATGCACCGCTGGCCAGGGCGCTTGTCAAAACGAGGAGGAGCGGCGACGGACGGGACAGGCCTTGCTCCCGCCCACGATAAAGTGAAGGGACACCTAAGCCTCGCATTAAATGCGCTTTGTCATGTAATACCAGCGATAAGCTCACAAAGCTGTAGCACTTTCCACCTCATGTGTGCCACTATGGCAGCCCCTTTCGCCTATAAAAGGAGGCCCAAGGCGCACTGGAGAAGGATTCGGCTCTTTCGAACCTAGCAGCACCCAGAGCTAGTTCAAGAGCTCAAGAACAACTAAATACATCCACCAAAGCAGGATCGTAGGGTTTTACGCATCTTTGCAGCCCGAACCTGGGTAAATCCCCTTTGTGTTGTCTGCTAGTCCCGCTCTTCTCATAATCCCCGCGCCCTGCAACCGTAGTAGGGATTCTAGTGATCCCATAGGTGTTGTTTCCCACCGACATCTTTGGCACGCCAGGTAGGGGGCGCAAATTGAGAGAATCTGGTTTAGTGGTGGACGTAGCTATTCTTCATCGCCACGGCTCCTATGGAGAAGGTGGCCAAGAAGGCGGCACTGCCCGTTGGTGCGAAGGACGCCGAGGCACCGACGAGAGAGCTAAGTCATGCTGAAATTTTAAGTTTTTCTCTTTAAATATAAGGTTATTATCCTCGACGGTTCGGCCTATGTATGGAGAGCCTGTGCGTAGAAGGGCCCTCCTGCGATCGGCAACGCCCTTGTTCTGTTTCAAGTCCGCTCAACAGTTCAAGCGGCCGCGTCGAGAGCGGCAGGGTAACCTTTCGCCATCGGCAATGCTCTCGGTTCTGACTCGAGTCAAGCTCGACAGATCGAGCGGCCGCGCCAAGGGCGGCAAGGTGCTTCGTCCGGCAACAAGCACATCCGGCAGGCTAATGAGGATCCGTCCTCAAGGCGCCGCCCTGGGTTTACGTGCCGGCAAGCTTACCCGATTGACGTGGGGTGGACATACAAAGGGAAATCGAACAGGAAAATAACATGCATAGTTTCAGGGGGCACTGCAGAGTTATATTACACAAATTTTCACCGTGGTTCTAACTAAAGATAGCATTGTCTTGTTCATGAACCTGCAGCGGCGACGGAGAATGGGGTGCCTAGTCCCGGCGCTGGCCCTCCAACCTCTTGATTTTGTCGATGCAGCTGAGGATGGGCTGGATACGCTCATTGAGGGCCGCGATGTCGGCATCCTCTGGCAAGCTCTTCAGCACAGCTCCGAAGTCGAGGTCTGGGTGCTAGTGCGCAATCTTGGTGAGCACCCTGGTCATGGTCCCCCGGCAGAGTATCCGGGATTCCTCGGCCAGGGAGGTCGCCCGGTTGGAGTGAAGCCGCCCCAGGGCGCTGACGACCTTCTCAAAATATATGGTCAGGTGGCATTGGGGCTCAGGTTCGCCTCTGGGGTGTAGCTCATCTCCGGCATCCCCATAATGGCCAGATGATCGGCGGCCGAGTTTGCAACGACGGCAAGGCATTCGAGCCAACACTTCTTGCCCGCCACGTGGTCCTCGAGGTTGGCGGTATCGTTTATCCACCGCTGCTTCTCTGTCGCCAGCTCCTTGGTCAGGATCCCCTCCCGGTTTCTGGCCTCCAACAGCGTCTTCTCGAGAGCTCCCAGCTTCAGCTTGAGGTTGCTGATGGAGTTTTTGGCTTCGGAGAGTTCTCCGGCCTTGCTGATGGCCTCGCCCTACGCCACCTTCAGAGCGTTGTTGAGCGTATTCTTCTCCTGGGCGAGCTTCAGAGCTCCTGGGCGTTGAGTGCTTCCTGATGCCTCCGCTCCAGTTCTTGGGTCTGCTGCAGGACGAGCTTGCCCACCTCTTCGTCCTTGTCGTGGAGCGTGGCGGCAAGCTTCTCCTTGCGCACGGCAAGGTCCTCTTCTTGGGTTCTCAGCGCAGCCTCGTGCTGGGTCCGAGCGGCTTCGGCTTCATCGGCCAATCTCTTCGCCGTCTCCTGGGCCTTCTCGACGTCAGCCGGCTTCAGGGCGAGCTCCACCTCACGGTTGGCCAGCTCGCCCTGGGCGGCCTTCAGTTCGTCCTGGGCCTGGCGGAACCAGTCTTGCGCCTCGGCGACGCGCCCTCCAAAGTCCTCCTCTGCCTTCTCCACCACTGTCGCCCTGGACTTGGCCTTGTCTAGGCGGGCGTGGTGGAGCGCCTGAAGCTTCCGGAAGATGGCACCCATGGCCTAGAGCAACCGCTCCTCCTGGGAGCCGGTGACACTGACGCCCGGCTCATCGACGACCTCGAGCCCGGCGGCGGCGAGCGCCTCCTCGTCGAACACCTCTCCCTCAAAGGGCCCTGGTGCTCGACGTGCCAAGAAGATGGACAAAGAGGTCATCACTTACCCTCAGGTACCTGCCGGAGCCAGAGGCGGCGGAGGAGGAGGGCAGGTCGTCAAACTCCACCTCCTCGGCATCAGCCTTGCCGGCCTCCCCGATAGGCCCCTTGTCGGGCTCTTCGGCCGGCCCCTTGGCAGCGTCCTCAGCAGCACCCTCGGCGCTCTCCTCGGCAGCACTCTTCTCCGCCCGCTGCGGCATCCCTAGCGATGTCCTTGATGGCGGCGTCGACGTCCTCTGAGCCCATCGAGGAGGGGTCTGGATACCAAGAAGGAGACAGGGCGAAGCCAAGATCGAAAGCCAGTAAGGAAAAGAGGAAAGAAAGAACACAAATAGAAGTGGAGAGAGAGTGGCTTACCCATGCCGGGCCGAGAGGTGGAAGCCCCTTCTCCGCCAAGGTCTGGCGTCGAGGCAAAGCCACCGGCGCCTGCGTTCTCCTCCCCCTCCTCCATGTGCACGGCCTCGGTGCTCGGTGCCCTTGCCGGGGACGCCCCTTGGGGCGGTGTAGTTGACGGAGGCGGCACGATCGGAGAAGCCCTCTGTTGCTCCCTTTGGTGCTGCTCCTCCCCTGCATCCACGGCACGGTTAGCACTGAAGCATCACGCATGACGCACGCTGATAGAGGGTGGGTGATGGACTCATGCTGGGAGCTGGGCTGGGGGCTGTTGTCCGGGCTGCTCGACACCACCAGTGGTGTAATGGAGGTGCCTGCGGGGGGCTGGCCACTCGCCGAAATCCTGGCCCTCTTTATCCTCTAGGCTAGCATCTCCACATCCCTGCAAGATGAAGACAAGTGAGCAACGCCATCAGGGGGAGTGTAAGGAAAGAGGGAGGAAAGTAGAAGCTTACTCTTCGTTCTCTTCCTCCTCCTCCTATGTTGCTTTCCTTTTTCTCTCCAGTCTGAGAGGCCCGAGCTCTCTCTCCGGGCTGAGAGGCCCAAAGTCAAACGCAATACCCACGCCAATGTTTGCCGGCGAGGAGGGAGGCGATGGCGTCCGGGCGCACTTGGACGACGAAGAAGCAGATGTCCTCTTCTTCGACGCCACGGCTTTCGCTGTTCTCTTCATCGCCACCGCCCTCGTCCGGTGCACGGCCGCTTCCTGGGCTTGGCGTAGCTATACGGCCCGGTCGAGGCGAACTGGCTTGCCGGAGATGGCCCATCGCAGAACCCGCCCTTTTCCAGTGATTGGGGGATTGGCTGTCGCGCTCTTCGCCCCCTCGCCCTCCTCCAACGACGACCCGTCGGCGGCGTCTTCAACGAGGGGAGCCCCAGTGTCGACGCCGCTAGCCTCCCCAGCGGCTGCTATCCACCGGGCAAGCTCCCCCTCCTCCGCCTTCGTCACGGCCTTGTCCACCATGCCGTCGGTGCTGCCGGCCTCCTTGACGAGCTTTACCTCCTTCTCGGCAAGCCTCGCCTCCTCCACCCTGGCGGCGATATAGTCCAGCTCCGTCGGAGAAGTGTCCTGGATAAGCCGCGGCTCGGCGGTGATGTACACCTCATGCAAGGTGTCAAAGAACTCCTGCACCACAAGCACGTCCGGCTCAACCTAGTTCGGGTCAAGGCCATGCACGTTGGAGAGTGCCATCATGGCAATGATCTCGTTCCGGTGAGAGTTGTTGCTCAGCGGGACCACTCTCGCCAGCATCTTGAAAACGGGCTCCTTGTCGACCTTGCCGGCCTTCGCGGTGGCCCTGGAAAGCTTGCCGGACCGCTCGACCTCGCCCTCGTCGTCAACCTCGAGCTGGAAGATCCGTTGGCAAAGATGGGTGTGCCTCAGCACCGTCAGGTTCTTGTCGAGGCCAGGGCGGAGCCTCATGATGTTGGCAGCGTTCACGAAGAGCCAGGCCGGCCTCCCCTTGTCGTGCAGAAGGGCAATCCGGCGGCGGATGAAGTTCGCCCCGATCATCTCGAGGGTGAGCCCGGCCTGGGTGAGCCGAAGAATCCTGGTGGTGGCGATCATAAGCTTCACGTCGTCAGCGTCGACGTCGCCCCAATCGCCCCCACGGACCGGCGGCTTCTAGCGAACCTCACAGAATGCTGGCGGGTCCTCCTCCTCAATCCAGCACCACCGGCCCCGCCATTCTTCCCACATCTCCTTTGCAGCGCTGTTCGGGTACGCCCCCTTGGCCCTCAGGATCCAGGTGACGCAGCCAGCAATGGCGTCCCCTTTTTGGATCCGAGGGGAGAAGTAATGGCAGAAGAGCGTCGTGCTGGGATGCACCCCGACGAAGCCCTCGCAGAGATGTGCGAAGAGAGCCATGCATGCCACAGCATCCGGGGCGAAATTCAAGAGGCGGAAGCCGAAGTTGTGCATGATGTCCTTGAAGAAATCAGAAAAGGGGGGACAGAGCCCGCAGGAGAAATAGTCGATGAAGAAGGGGTACCGATTTGGGGAGGGCCCGGCGCTGGCATGGACGACGTGTGTGGCTGGATGCCCCGTCTTCTCTCCCCCGGTCTTCACTCCCCATAGATCCTTGAACATCTCACGGAGCTCGGGTACGCCGACCATCGAGGGGAAGTAAGCGGACTGCGCCCGTCGTGCCACCAGCTCGCTCTCTGGCTGCTCCGTCGCCCCGGTATCCTTTGCCGCTCCCTTGCTTTTTGTGGACTTGGGCGCCATGGCAGCTGCGAGAAGCGAAAGAGCAGGGGATGGAGGAAGCACGGCGGCAATGGACGAAGGCAGAGAGGTTCGAGAAGAAGGAAGAAAGTGGGTGGCGGTTCTAAGATTGGAGAAAGGCGCAGGGGGGTGTAAAGTGAGCAGCGCGCCCGCGGTTATTCCTTTTTATGGGGAAGGCGCGGGCCGCCTCCTTTCCCATTAACTACGACACGACGCATGCGTGCAGACGCTGTCCCACGCATGCCTCCCATGTCACGCGCGCGCACACGACCTCCACGTCGTGCGTTCAACGTGGGTCGTGGGGAAGCGCAGTAGATGGAGCAGTGGCCGTGGTAAAATACGCCCCCAATTCCCCACGCACCGTCCTGGGCCTGGCCCAACAACGTGCTGCGCTTATGTATGGCCCAGGCCCGGGGGCTCCTGTCGGTGTACAAAAGTAGGGGCTCTCCTTTTGACCCCTTTACTTGTGCACGGGCAGTCAGAGCCACCCGCCATGGCCACGCATAACAGGGCAGGAAAGGGAAGATGGAGAGAAGCCGAAGGCACAAGACAGACAAAGCAACAACAAGGAACAAGGCCACAAAGATTGGATGGGCGAAGCAGGTTTCCCCGGCAAGGACCCTTGCCGGGGCAGCCTCAGCGGCCCCGGCAAGACCCTTGCCAGGGGAGCTCGCCCCCACTAGCCGAGCGAGCCACCCTTGAGCCCACCAACACTAGACAAGCGCATTGGGACAGGGCTTGGAAGGCACCTCCGTGGTGGCATGCAGATCTTTGTGAAGACAAAGATTAGTCAAGGTCAAATGAGGATAGGAAGGCGACAATCCTCGCCAAGATCCTCACCGAAGGAACCCACAAGACCGATCTTGCCGAGGACGCCAGCGCGCCACGGCAAGACCCTTGCCGGGCCACCCGGCAAGACCCTTGCTGGGTCACCCAGCAAGGCCCTCGCCAAGCGCACTAGCAGGGCCACTGCCAGGTCCACACGAGCCAAGTCTCCGCCGTCGTTCGCATGCAGCTGCCGACCCAACCAGCTGGGCAGGCACCTGCGTGGCAACATGCAGCCCTTCGTGGAGGCTCCACTACCGCGCCACCTCAGCTGTCTGCCTGCCTACATGGCACCGCATGCACCGCTGGCCAAGGCGCTTGTCGAAATGAGGAGGAGCGACGATGGACGGGACGGGCCTCGCTCCCGCCCCCGATAAAGTGAAGGGACACCTAAGCCTCGCATTAAATGCGCTTTGTCCTGTAATACCAGCGATAAGCTCACAATGCTGTAGCACTTTCCACCTCCCGTGTGCCACTGTGGCAGCCCCTTTCGCCTATAAAAGGAGCCCCAAGGCGCACTAGAGAAGGATTCGGCTCTTTCGAACCTAGCAGCACCCAGAGCTAGTTCAAGAGCTCAAGAACAACTAAATACATCCACCAAAGCAGGATCATAGGGTTTTACGCATCTTTGCGGCCCAAACTTGGGTGAATCCCCTTTGTGCTGTCTGCTAGTCCCGCTCTTCTCACGATCCCCGCGCCCCGCAACCGTAGAAGGGATTCCAGTGATCCCATAGGTGTCGTTTCCCACCGACAGTAGTGTAAGTATTTCCCTTAGCTTTTGAGAACCAAGGTATCAATCCAATAGGAGGCTCCAAACAAGTCCCTCGTACCTACACAAACAACCAAGAACCTCGCAACGAACGCGATAAAGGGGTTGTCAATCCCTTCACGGTAACTTGCAAAAGTGAGATCTGATAGAGATAATAAGATAAGATAAATATTTTTGGTATTTTTATGATATAGATTGGAAAGTAAAGATGCAAATAAAAGTAAATCGGAAACTTATATGATAAAATATAGACCCGGGGGCCATAGGTTTCCTAGTGGCTTCTATCAAGATAGCATAAGTATTACGGTGGGTGAACAAATTACTGTAGAGCAATTGATAGAAAAGTGCATAGTTATGAGAATATCTAGGCATGATCATGTATATAGGCATCACATCCGCAACAAGTAGATCGAAACGATTCTGCATCCACACATCGACCGACTCCTGTCTGCATCTAGAGTATTAAGGTCATGAGAACAGAGTAACGCATTAAGAAATATGACATGATGTAGAGGGATAAACTCAAGCAATGTGATATAAACCCCATCTTTTTACCAACGATGGCAACAATACAATACGTGCCTTGCTGCCCCTGCTGTCACTGGAAAAGGACACCGCAAGATTGAACCCAAAGCTAAGCACTTCTCCCATTGCAAGAAAGATCAATCTAGTAAGCCAAACCAAACTGATAATTCGAAGAGACTTGCAAAGATAACCAATCATACAAAAAAGAATTCAGAGGAGATTCAAATATTTCTCATAGATAAACTTGATCATAAACCCACAATTCATCGGATCTCTACAAACACACCGCAAAAAATAGTTACATCGAATAGATCTCCAAGAAGATCGAGGAGAACTTTGTATTGAGATTCAAAGAGAGAGAAGAAGTCATCTAGCTAATAACTATGGACCCGAAGGTCTGTGGTAAACTACTCACAACTTATCGGAGAGGCTATGGTGTTGATGTAGAAGCCCTCCGTGGTTGATTCCCCCTCGGCGGAGCACCAGCGAAGGCTCCAAGATGGGATCTCACGGATACAAAAGGTTGCGGCGGTGGAAATAGGGTTTTGTGGTGCTCTTGGATGTTTTCACGGTACGTAGATATATATAGGAGGAAGAAGTAGGTCGGTGGAGCAACGAGGGGCCCACGAGGATGGGGGCGCATCCTCCTGCCTTGTGGCCACCTCATTTACTACTTGACGTCCACTCCAAGTCTCTTGGTTTGCATTTTTTTTCCAAAAAGATCGCTCCCGAAGGTTTCATCCCGTTTGGACTCCGTTTGATATTCCTTTTCTTCGAAACAGTGAACTAAGCAAAAAAACAGCAATTCGGGCTGGGCCTCCGGTTAGTAGGTTAGTCCCAAAAATGATATAAAAGTGTAAAGTGAAGCCCATAAACATCCAAAACGGGTAATATAATAGCATGGAACAATCTAAAATTATAGATACGTTGGGGACGTATCAAGCATCCCCAAGCTTAATTCATGCTCGTCCTTGAGTAGGTAAATGATAAAAACAGAATTTTTGATGTGGAATGCTACATATTTCTCAATGTAATTTTCTTTATGGTGGCATGAATGTTCAGATCCAAATGATTCAAGATAAAATTTCATATTGACATAAGAGTAATAATACTTCAAGCATACTAACAAAGTAATCATGTCTTCTCAAAATAACATGGCCAAAAAAAGTTATCCCTACAAAATCATATAGTATGGCTATGCTCTATCTTCATCACACAAAATATTTAAATCATGCACAACCCCGGTTTCAGCCAAGCAATTTTTTCATACTTAAGTATTTTCAACCTTTTTCAATCTTCACGCAATACATGAGCGTTAGCCATGGACATAGCACTTTATGTGGAATAGAATGGTGGTTGTGGAGAAGACAAAAAGGAGAAGATAGTCTCACATAAACTAGGCGTATCAACGGGCTATGGAGATGCCCATTAATAGATATCAATGTGAGTGAGTAGGGATTGCCATGCAACGAATGCACTAGAGCTATAAGTGTATGAAAGCTCAAAAAGAAACTAAGTGGGTGTGCATCCAACTCGCTTGCTCATGAAGACCTAGGGCAATTTGAGGAAGCCCATCATTGGAATATACAAGCCAAGTTCTATAATGAAAAATTCCCACTAGTATATGAAAGTGACAACATAGGAGACTCTCTATTATGAAGATCATGGTGCTACTTTGAAGCACAAGTGTGGTAAAAGGATAGTAACATTGTCCCTTCTCTGTTTTTCTCTCATTTTTTTTGTTTGGTCTTTCTTGTTTTCTTTTTTCTTTTTTTGGCCTTCCCCTTTTTTTTATAAAGTCCGGAGTCTCATCCCGACTTGTGGGGGAATCATCGTCTCCATCATCCTTTCCTCACTTGGGACAATGCTCTAATAATGAATATCATCACACTTTTATTTACTTACAACTCAAGAATTACAACTCGATACTTAGAACAAAATATGACTCTATATGAATGCCTCCGGCAGTGTACCGGGATATGCAATGAATCAAGAGTGACATGTATGAAAGAATTATCAAGGTGGCTTTGCCACAAATACGTGTCAACTACATGATCATGCAAAAGCAATATGACAATGATGGAGCGTGTCATAATAAACGGAACGGTGGGAAGTTGCATGGCAATATATCTCGGAATGGCTATGGAAATGCCATACTAGGTAGGTATGGTGGCTGTTTTGAGGAAGGTATATGGTGGGTGCATGGTACCGGCGAAAGTTGCATGGCACAAGAGAGGCTAGCAATGGTGGGAGGATGGGAGTGCGTATAATCCATGGACTCAACATTAGTCATAAAGAACTCATATACTTATTGCAAAAATCTACAAGTAATCAAACAAAGTACTACACGCATGCTCCTAGGGGAAGGGTTGGTAGGAGTTAACCATCGTGCGATCCCGACCTCCACACATAAGGAAGACAATCAATAAATAAATCATGCTCCAACTTCATCACATAACGGTTCACCATACGTGCATGTTACGGGAATCACAAACTTTAACACAAGTATTCCTTAAATTCACAATTACCCAACTAGCATGACTCTAATATTACCATACGTGCACTTCTCCCATTGCAAGAAAGATCAATCTAGTAGGCCAAACCAAACTGATAATTCAAAGAGACTTGCAAAGATAACCAATCATACATAAAAGAATTCAGAGGAGATTCAAATATTTCTCATAGATAAACTTGATCATAAACCCACAATTCATCGGATCTCTACAAACACACCGCAAAAAATAGTTACATCAAATAGATCTCCAAGAAGATCAAGGAGAACTTTGTATTGAGATTCAAAGAGAGAGAAGAAGTCATCTAGCTAATAACTATGGACCCGAAGGTCTGTGGTAAACTACTCACAACTTATCGGAGAGGCTATGGTGTTGATGTAGAAGCCCTCCGTGGTTGATTCCCCCTCGGCGGAGCACCGGCGAAGGCTCCAAGATGGGATCTCGCGGATACAAAAGGTTGTGGCGGTGGAAATAGGGTTTTGTGGTGCTCCTGGATGTTTTCACGGTACGTAGATATATATAGGAGGAAGAAGTAGGTCGGTGGAGCAACGAGGGGCCCACGAGGGTGGGGGCGTGCCCACCCCCCTAGGGCACGCCCTCCTGCCTCATGGCCTCCTCCTTTACTTCTTGACATCCACTCCAAGTCTCCTGGTTTGCATTTGTTCCAAAAAGATTGCTCCCGTAGGTTTCATCCCGTTTGGACTCTGTTTGATATTCCTTCTCTTCGAAACACTAAAATAGGAAAAAAATAGCAGTTCGGGTTGGGCCTCCGGTTAGTAGGTTAGCCCCAAAAATGATATAAAATTGTAAAGTAAAGCCCATAAACATCCAAAACTGGTAATATAATAGCATGGAACAATCAAAACTTATAGATACGTTGGAGACGTATCAAAATGCCATCCACCAAATTAAAAGGCAGTATGTAGGCGAAGAGTCACCCCGGTCGTAGCGCGGCAATAACAAGCCGTTGTATCACAAAACCCCTCCTCCACGCGGTCTAAGTTTGACGGACGAAGCAACCATCATTTCACTCTTTGCTGAATCCCCTTCTCCGTCACCCTCTTCAAGAAAGGCAACACTCGCATCTGCCACTGTTCTTCTCTCCCAACAAAGGGAAGGTAAGCGGATCTGTGATGTTGGTATATTTTCATTCAGAGAAAAAAACTTTTGCAAAGCAGTAACCGATCCTCATTCTCTTTTTTGGTTCATTGTCATTGCGATTGTGTTTTCCTTTCAGTGGTCTCCTAGTATTCGTCACTTTCATGATGGACCAAGGAGAACCAGGCAAAGATCTGCCAATATTGCAGTAGACGCAGGAGGGTGATCCCCATGAGACAGAGAGCTCCAAGAAGATGGAGGCTGCCACCGAGCCGACCCCAGATATGCTCACGGCCACTACTGAGATGGTCAACACCCCGTTTGAGGTTACAGCCCCCGTGGCACTGTAGGAGCAGTTTTCCCCCTTTGAGGATGTGCCCCCCCCCCTGGGCTAAGCTACCCAAGGTGATTTACTTTTTTGCCGATCTCGATTGTGGTTTTTCATCTAAGTATGTGGTGATGAATAATGCAAAATTTTATTAGCTTCGATGCATGCTATACATAGTGGTTTAAATAACTTGTGTTTCTTATACTGGAAAGTAATTCAGAATTTGTTTCTGTTTCAATTAGAGCCCTGATGCAGACCAAGATTGTGTGGTTGTACATGTCACTTGCTATGAGGCGGATGACCTGAATATACACACTGGGAAAATAGAGTTCTTAGGCTGGTGGATCCTGGAAGCCATTTGCACTTATACCAATGTCGAGTTGTATCCCTGCCTCAATGTTGTCAGGCATGTTGTCCAGGGTGTACTAAAGCACAAGAAGTTCAAAGCTACTCCTTCGTTTGTGAGGCATACTGTTCTTGTCAAGCTTACGCAGGAAGATGACATGTCATGCCTCCACAAACAAGTTTATGAGTTGCAAGGCCACAAGGTTGTGTTCATGAAGGTTCACAGGATTGAGCTACTGCCGGACATCCTCGATGATGTTCATGGCAAGGTCCATCTTGTGTCCAGCCCAAATTAGATCGAGGCATGAAATAGTTGCCCAGCTAGTGTTTAATAGTAGTTTGGATTCTATCTAATTATCCGAACCTTGCCTGTTATCGAGCCCTCTGGGGCTAGTACTCCGTTTGAATCCGTCTATGGGAACTGCTGCTACTTTTGTGTGCCCGTGAATCATGTGAGAACCATCGTAATTGTTGCCGAAACAGATGTGTCCTCACTAGTTTTTTCATGAATATTGCATGGTAAGACATAAGTTGTCACGGTTTATCATACGAGCAGTGTGTGTTTGATGAAATAGAGTACTCGTTCGAGAACTGTGTGCCAACGTATACATAAGTACTTGTAAACACTGTTGGTGCTACCCCATTTGTAAGCAGTTGTGCAAAACACGACACATTGGCTCAGCTCGCTTCAACACTAGGCTATCGACCAGCTAACAATCAACAATCTGTTGTCTAATATATAAGCAACTATGTATCTTGTTATAGTGATTCATGCAGTTAACTGAGGCCACAATGTAAATTCCAAACGTTCACACGCTAGTCCGTCGTTCATGTGGAACACTCACATTAAACTCAGCTTCATAAAAAAATTGAAAAGCATAAGTTAAGCAATGTTATACATCTCAATGATTCATAGAACATACCAAACATATACTAGTTCACAGCAAAAGACAAAGTTGTGAGAAGGTTTACAAATCAGGAAAAAACAAGCAAGGCTTCTCTGAGCAAAGGGCCTCCCGGCAGGCTTAAATTTCCTGGAGTTCACTTTGGTTTTTTCTTGTTGCCACCATACCAATTATAATTGTGGTCTCAGCTGGAATGCTGAACTAAACCATGCAGTGTACTGACCAGCTGAAATTCTTGTAAATTCCACTATATTTAAGTACCGCTATTTACAGAAATAAGCAGACCACAATGCCTCTTGTCCGCACACATGTCCGAAAAACCGCCGTGCAGCCATGCCAGCTAGTCCTCAGTCCATGGATGAACTGGTAGAAAGTGCATTCCGGACTAGGATGCAGTTGTTTTCACTCGTCCTACACTACAATCAGGAAGTAAAATGTATGAATCAACTTCTTTTAGATTGTGCTGGTCATTCTACCTAGTTACTACCAATGTAGGAATACCTGGAAGACAGGTGGTTAGACCACGACAGCGAGGGATAGCCATCTCATTTTGTGCAGTTCTACTAAAACTGAGGTGTGTGCTTTTGATTGCGCGCATAGAAACAATACGGAGACAGACATCCCGAAACGATATGGAGACTAACATCCCTGTTTGCGCAAATACGAAATATGGTTATTTAAACAGTGACAGATATTTATAGTGGCGTATGATTAACAGCAGCATCTATTGTGTTATAATTGGCACTAGATTGACAGTATGAAAGTGCCCTTAAGTAAGTAGCATCACAACACATCAACATTGCCACTAGATTAACATGCAGAACAATAGCATTAGTATTACTGTCATGAGAGTAGCACATGGTCAGTAAATGTGCAATCAAATTGTGCAGTTCCACTAGGATGAAGCAATGTTAGCGGTGCGATATTTAAGTGTAACTGCAAAAACACAATTCATGGGAAATAAAGCAAGACGGAAGCACTTCATAAAATGTGGTGGCATTGCTTCAATTTATCGACGGCACTAGACCATTACTTATAGTGACATTAGGTGGCATTGCTTAATGCTTCATGTGATTTTACATTAACGGTAGCGATATGGGCATAGGGACATCAAGGGCATAAAGTTGTGAGGCAGATGTGGTTGCCGAGAGCGGCAAACACTCAGGCAGCATGTCTGCATTTGTCCCATTTTTTATCTCCTCGGCGACATTTTCCTATGTGAGCACAAGAAACCTAGACCTGCTCATTCTCATTTGCGTTGTCCCCCAACACTCGTCACTTTCTTTCCTTTTTCAACCAAGAGACAGGTCCACTTCTGCCCACCCTTCGCCATCCACCATGCTTTCTTCGTCTTTTAAGCCAAGAGACCGGTTGGGTAGACAGTATCTACTACTTTCCCCCGTTTCCTCTTAGAACCAAGTCCTAGATTCATGCTACAGCTTTCCCACTTTCTTCCCTGTTTGAACCAACTCTTAGAGTCGACTATATGAACTAGCTTTGCCTCTAATAATAGTAAAAGTCTAGGAGGCCTTGGAACAGCTGACAAAAGTAGAAAAAGATCCACACGAAGCCAAGTGGGGAGCTGGGGCAGTAGAGCAAGGGAGGTTTCGAAGGAATATATACCTGAGGGTCGTCGACATGTGGCAAAGATGGCGTGGGGAGGCCGCATCTTGGACACAATACCACAGGGAGGAAGAAGGGGTCGGAGGCCCTCCCGAGCCAACGCTCTCTTGGAGAGAATGGCACAGCCGCTGATCGGGATGCACGGGCAGCCGTTGGTCTCCTGCCTCGCCGACGACGACAGCGTGAACGATGCACCTACACCGCTACCTAGGTTGAGGTTGTCCGGCCGGATTTGTGACCAGCCGTGAGCGGAGTGAGAGTGTGGCCACCTATGTCTTGCTTAGATCTGGAGAGCATGAGAGAGTGAATGAGAGGAACCCTAGTAAAGCAAGCGCTAAGTCTCCTGCTTATATATATAGTGGAGTGATTTTATTGTAGCAGCTTCAAAAAAATGCACTCCTACGTGTACCCGCGAGTGGGTGTGAGAGAAATAGTGTGTGCGTGCACCACTTCTCTTTGTGAGAGTACAATATACTATGCCCAAAGAACGTTTTCCACAAGAGTAATAGTATAAGTGTGTGACGTGTGAGCTAAAATAAAATGAGCGCGACGACTTTTGTTTTTTAGAAGTTCTGAGGGTAGGGTGTGAAGAGCACATATGTGTGTGACGTCTACCTGCAGATAGACGGTGGGTGCGAGAGGACTCGGGAGTTGTGAATCGTGAAGGTGTGTGTGCGTGAGAGAGAGGGGGCACGTATCAATGCAATGCATGTGTCCGTAAATCGTTATCCAACAAATGTCCGCCACAAGCCTTTTCCCGATAAACGTCGTAAGAACCGTTAGATCGGCATCCGACAGTGTCAGTTTTGCCATGTCATTTAACAGAACAGCCACTCCTCCTACACACAAATCTTCCACGTGAGTGTTAGCAACTGTCGTATGCTCCTTCCGTTCCAAAATGCAGTGCATAGAGCTTTATTGAAAATTCTAACCTTGCAAACTTTTACCGAGTTTTCGTGTACCAACTTGCACATGTAGAATGCCAAGTATATATCATTTCATTCATCTTAGAGAGGTAACTATAAAGATGGGGGAGGAGTCTACAAAGAAAGACCATCATATCACCTGCAGCAATTTCAACCATCCTTTGGTGTGGAGGAATATCATAGGAACTCTATATGATATGATTTTTATTGGTTCATAGGAATAGATTTATATACTCCACATTTCAAAGGAAATAAACATGATATCATTTTTATAGCTTTAGAGCCACTTGGCTTAATATGAAATGGGATTCCTAATAACTCCTATAATTTTCAAAGGAAATAAACTTAGCATATATTCAATAGAAAAGTTCCTATGATATGAAACAAATTACATCTTCTTTTTCTAATCCCTCCTCATAGGAATTGAGAGTACATGCCTCTCTAGATTCAATAGAAAAGTTCCTATGATGTGAACCAAATGAAATCTCTTTTCCAATCCCTACTCATAGGAATTGAGATACTCCATGTCATCTCTTTCCCTACAATTTCCAATGTATACATCTTCTATTCTAAATAGCCAGTTAAACCCACTATGTGGCTTTTTTACAAGACATGCAACTATGGCACAAGAACTAATATAGTGTGCGAATAACTTTGAAAGATGGTCGCTAGATGAAGCTAATCCGATTAGTGCACGGATGGCAAATCCGGAGCCACTACTGCGTCGTTGGATATCATCCAACATTCCACCAGATCTGCCACATGTACAATTTAGAGACTCCATGGTGGAACTTAAGGATAATGCACAAACCTCAAAACACAAGCACTTCTCCTCTGTTCCAGAATCTTCCGTATCATAATTGAATTCTTTTTTCTAAATGAATTGCCATTATTTGTTTTTTACTTTATGCTTTACAATGCACAACCCCATGAATCTTAACATTTTTATAAAACTAATTGATTTTGAATGAGATGAACTATAAGAACTAAACGAACATCTACATCATGCATATATGACTCAAAGCTTTACATGCTATAGTGTGTATTTATTCATAATTTGGTTTCCAAATATCATACATTCAATGCATGTCTACCTTACTAGTTTTGAGTAGAGTAGCAAATTTCACACGGCCCCAAGTATATCAAAATGCAGGGCCCATGCATCATTGCCTTTCGGTCGAACCTACGTCCACAATTTTTTGTATGTACTATATCTCCACTGGTCCCCGAACCCAAAATGTTGCCTCGTTCCCGTAAAACCAAGCGGCCCACACATATTTAAGGCGTCGACTCAAACTCAATCCCTCTCATGGTTACTACGATGTGGCCCTGCATGCCGTAGTACTCCTACAAACCCTACCGTCGCACGCATCATCAGTTTGCTTCAAGAGGACGAGGGAGAAGCCGATTTCTAGTGGAGGCGCTCTCAAAAAAAGGATTTGTAGTGGAGACCCCAACCCTAGGGTGCCCTAGGTAGTTGTCGCACGCATCATTGGACCACTTGGTTTTGCTCCTTGGTGAATCCCGACTATATTGATCTAAAAAGATACGTACTGAACTACCCTCTTCGTCTCTATTTTTAGGCGTCTCGGTTTATAGGGTGTGCACATAGTTCTAGGTCATCCATTTGTCTAACTAAATATGAGTTACTATGTCACAAAAAGTATATCATTGGATTCTTAAGCAGCTGTAGTTTCTAAACATATACTATTCATCACATATATAGCCAGTTAAATTCTCAACCTAGAACGATGTGCATGCCATGTAAACCGATACGGAGGAAGTAGTCAAAATGAGGTGATTTTACCGAGCGATCAGCAGGGGAGCAAGGCCTGTCATGCGGTCCCACGTGTCATGATGTACCAAGGTGATGTGTGTGTCCCTCTTGAGGCAAAAGCAATACTACGTGGGTTTGAGATCATGGTGAACCGAAGTGTGAAATAATGATTGCTTCGTCCGTCTGGGAAGGTGCGGCATTGTGATTTGATGTCTCATTGCTCATTACTACTGCTGGGGCGGTATGACTGGGGTGCGTCCCCCCTACTGTTCTGCACTGTTATTTGGTGCTTGACACGTCGACCCGGTTGCTATATGTCCCACATGTTGGCGAGAGAAAGTATAGAATTCATGAAAGCGAGCGTCGAGGGAGGAGTACAAGACATGGCTTTCTTTTTGTTGCTTCGTGCGATCCATCGATACAAAGCCGGACTAAAAAAAGGCAAGGGCGAGTCTTTTCCCACGCGGCGGGTAGGGGAGTTTGGCATAGTCTATTCGAGGCAAGGGGGCAGGAAGGGAAACAAGCAAATAAAGGTTGAGCGACATAGTTTTGGGAAAATCTGATTTTACGGAGTATGTACCCACTAGGGTTTATACGGCTCATCTAAAAAATATTCACTTTTCCGTTTTGTAAGTCTCAATTCTACTAGTAGTAGTAGCAGTACCATCACATGTTGGATTTCGAGGTGCGTTAGATCACCTGATGCAAGCAGTGTCAAGAGAAAACTCACCAATGCATGTAGAAGTTCATGGAAATTAGTGGTCATTCATGCATTCGTTCTAATTAATGCCTCGGTCAACATAACTTCTTGAGAAAAATGAGAGTACTAATTACTTGTGCATACTACGAAATTAATTCCACCACTCACTGTCTACCTTGGTTGGAGAGATTTTGAAATTGAGCCATAAACTGGAAAGGAGGGAGTAGTAACTTTTGTCTTGATTACTATTTGTGGCCTTGTATAGGTGCAAAATGTATAGTTTTATAGTGGCCTTGTATAAGTAAACGGAGGGAGTACTAAAGGATATATATATTCCAAACAATATGATGATCTCTCTAACCAAGGTAGGGACGAGGAGTAAACGGACGGAGTAGTAAAAATTTATCCTCGTCATGCGAGCCACCATACGCGTGGGTGAGGGAGCAGGCGTAAGGCGTACAGTACTACTACTACTAAGCAAGCTTCACCTCATCCTGTGAGCCACCATGCCCGTGGGCGGGGGGGCGGCATACTATGCAAGCTTCTCCTCGTTCTATGAGTTGACGGGACACATCATTAGTACTCCAGTGTATAGAGCCTTGCCTCTAAGGTAGGCCCCATATGGTTTGCCTCTTTTTTAACAAAACCCGTCAAGTAGCAATTTGTTTGTTCACCCATGGTAGACGATCCTCCCTCCATCAAGTGGACAACCATTACATGTGTCAAATTACCATGTGGGCTGCCTTTTCGTACAGAATTGAGCTCCACCGTGTACCCGCGCGAGTGTGGTTGGGAAAGAGACGGGAGTAAGTGCGTCGTGTGTGCACCTCTTCTCTTCGTGCACGTCCCCCACCTATGTGGGTGTGTGTGAGAGAGATACAAACCTAGACATAATGCACCGTCCATCCCCATGCCTCCACCCAGTCCGACCACCAGTCACCACCACGCCCCACTCCTTCTCACCTTATCTCTCATCTTTCTCCCTCCATTTTTATATACAAGGCCACTATCAAAATTACAATTTGCAGATATATAAGGCCACTAACACTAATCGATGCAATATTAATGGTGTTTGCCTCATAGTACTAGCAAAGGAGGACATTAATTATCCCTTGCATGCCTGCGGGAGTGTGAGCATTGGCTTGATGTGCATGAAAGAGAAGAATACACATTAATTTACACGGCAAACAAGGAAACAAGGTGGCTTGCAACATTGACTTGGAAGACATTAATTTTGCCTTGGTACCTATAATATGGGTTTGTGGCCTTGTATACAAAAATGGAGTCGGATAAAATTCTCGAGATACCATTTTTCCAATAAAATTCTCGAGATATCATTAGTTTTTAAAAATGGGATTACTCCTGCATGGGTCACTCACAACAGGTGTTTTGTAAAAAAATGCATCTTGATGTTTTGTGCAATGCACGGGCATCTTGATAGTCCATGAAAACAACACATGGCAAAATTCCATGGCGAACGAGGGATTTGAATCTGCTGGGAAGGGTTGTTTGGATCTTGCCTGGGGTAGCCAACATATTGGCGACCCTTTTGTCCACTGGTGCCTTTGCCATCGATGAACGAGGAATGGCTCGGGTGCTCATGCATCCTCCAGTGCGCACGTCGGAGACGAGCTCACACCAGCTGTGTTTTTTTGTCCCACCACGCCGCCCGAGCCGCCCGCAGACCAATCGGCGACCCACAAATTACGATATCCAACCGTAGACGCACACATATGACAGCAACACAACCAACTGGACGAAATTCATGCAAACACGGTGATATTTCATATAAACAACGACGGAAATCATATAAAATACCGGATTTTCAAACAAACATGACGGGTTTCATTACATTCAAATGAACTACGTAGTGCTAGTTCTGACAGCACAGGTATATAATACCCGGCCTAAATGGTCGCCCGCCGATCCATTTGTGTTCCTCATGTCCGGCAGCACGATCACCGGACTACCGGGAGCCCCGGAGGTATATGCTTCAGCGCAAAGGACGGCTCGCTTCCCCACTGCCCAACATATATCATTGGCTGATGTTGAAGATGATTGTGGAAGGGGGCTTCCCTGCTTCCATGGAACCCATGCAGGGTCCATGAAGGTCCTCGCAACAAATGGATCCGGAAGACACCTGTTGTGTACACCGGCGTCGCCTCCGCAGTGGCCTTCATGGGACCCAAGCGGCGGTGGCCTCCCGTGTTCTACTTCTCCTCGATGATGGTGGCGGACGCGGAGGCCCTGGCCACTGACTCGTCGCTCTCCGCGCACCCGGCTTCTGCCGCTGCTTGCATGGAGCGGCCGCCGGCATGGTGTCTCGGTTATAGAAACGGGAGACGTGGTACGAGGCGGTGGCATGGACGGCAGCAACGACGCCCATGCGCTGCTCCTCGTCGAGCTGGCCTGGAGAGGCGAGTTGTTGAACCGTGCGCCGGCTTGGGGCAGCAACTGGCTCCGACGGGCGAGGGGAGAATGGTGGATAAGCGAACTGCATAGCTCATATCCGGAGGGCTCGGCGGGCCACCCAGCCGGCTTGGATGCGGGATAACTACTCTTCATAAGCCATTGTAAGAGTGGACAAAATGGTGAAGGAGGAGATAGGGGAGCGGCGAAGGTGTGCAATTCTTGGCCGGCGTTTGTCCTCGTTTAAATAGGAGTTTAAATAGACGGCGAACGGGAGGAGCTCGGTCGGTGTTGCGTTTAATGTCGGCCCGGTCATGAACGGAAGTGTGTCTAGAGTGGGTTTCTCGTCTTCCACACGGGCGGGTTTCATGGAGGCGTTTGAATGCGGCAAGGAGGCGTCTTCAGCCGGGTGTGCAGCGAGTGGCGCCCTTGACTCTGACGTACAACACCACGCCGTTCTTCCACTGACGTGTGGGCTCTTTGGGTACATGGCATGCATATGAGTGACACAACGCAGGCAGCACACAGCAGAGGAACTTTTGGTGGGCCAGGGCGGTTAGAAGCGGGCATTTCATAAACCGATGATTGTTCATTGAGTGTAACATCATCTATTTCATGTAGATAAGCCTACTATGTTGATAGCCCGTTCAATACGTTGTGATTCATAAAGACCGTTGCAAATGTTAATGTTCTGCTTATCATAGATAAGATTGATTAACATCCGTAATAATCCATTTCCTTAACAAAGGGTGCATGCACGTATAGGTTGAGCGTGTGTCTTGCGTCGTGTGCTGTGTGCATGCAGGTGTGCGAGTGTTGCATGCGTGCAAGGGTATGTTTCAGTGTTGCATGCATGTGTGTGTACGTGTGTGTGTTCGTGAGTGCATGTGTACGTGTCAGTGTTGCACGCCTGCATGCGTGCGTGTGTTCGTTATGTGTACGTGTCAGTGTTGCACGCCTGCATGCGTGCATGTCTTGCGTGCGTGCATGTGTATGTGCGGGTGAGGCTACACATCAGTCAACTGACTTTTTCATCTTTGGTCATTAGATTTTCCATCCATTGGATATAAAATCAAGGGCATGTAGTTTATCTTCAAACTCCACCCCCCTGAGCCGCCAGCCACCACCGGCTGATCTGCCGGCCCCAGCCGCCCGCGGCTGGCCCGCGCCGCCATGCCGCCCCGCCCGCCCCGAAACCACTCCCCACCG
>NC_057813.1:318578040-318579736 GCF_018294505.1 Triticum aestivum | reverse complement strand
GCCAGAGGTCTCACGACTTCGAATACCCACCGACCACTAATTTATTACCATTTTTGTCCTTCATATATGCGCTGACGGGTGGGCCCTATGGTAATGTGCGCTGCTGAATGTGGACCATTTGACTGGTCAATTGATCGTGTCATCAACAAATTACGGAGTTGTATGGTGAGCCAGTGACCGTATGATCACCCTAAAATGTATTTTATTAACACAGTGCAGACTCAAACTACCATTTCTTTCTTTCATATATGGGCTGACAGGTGGGCCCCACGGTTACGCGCCCCGATGGTGCAACACTAGTTGCGCCATGTGGAATGTTTGACTAGTCAATTGATTGTGTCATCAACAAAATACGGAGTTGTATGGGTGAGCTAGTGACCGTATAATCATGACATGTATTTTTTTAACACGATACAGACGCAAGGGCTCATATATACGCGCAAGCACTCACCGCTATAAGCGCACACACGCAGATCCTACCCCTATGAGCACCTTCAAGAGAGTGAGCCAGCATATGATCTTGAGATTTTATGAAGTCACCATAGGTGCCTCGTAGTGGAGTGGAATGTCTCCTCCCACTGAAGGCACATCGCCGAAAAATACTGAAATTAACCCAAGATAAATGCGAGCACCGGGACTTTAACCCTGGTGGGCTCGAGAAACCACTGTCCTCCTAACCATCCAACCACATGTTGGTTAGAACGACAAAATGTATGTGGTGACCTTGATGAGCTCATTCTGAAGTCCAGTGACCATATCGTGTTTTTGCTTCAAATACAATGACTGTAAGTGTCGTCAACAAAATACGGAGCACGCATCAAATGCAAAGTCCGTTAGTGTCATCAAGAAAATACAGAGACGTATCGTGAGCTAGATACCGTATGATCACCATGAGAATATATACGGTGACCATAATGAGCATATTCTGAAGTCCAGTGACCATATAGTGCTTTAGCTTGAAATACAGTGACCGTCACGCGTGAATGTGTCGTGGGCATGCATACTTTTAGAGGGCCAAGAGATAGTTTGTGTGCGTACATGAAAGAGGTGTAGAAAGAGGGGGTGTCTAGTGGAGACAAGGGGAGATATGCCCTTCGTTTCTCTTTCCCGTGACTAATATTTTTGGAGAATATATAAACATTCACAATGCAGAACAAATATTTTTGGTTGCACCATGCAATTAACTTCCATGTATAACATTGTACTATTGTATATGCTTATTTTCTTAGTGGCCGATTGCGTGTGTGGTCTGGTGGGCACATCATTTCTAGTTGTGGTGGGTCAACATGAGGACACATGGGTCGGTTCCATCCTGTGCCACATAGGTTGGACCGAGACGCGTTATACGAAGACCCATGTGGAGGACTCGGCATACAACACGAAGCTACCATAGTCGTGGAGGACTCTATCCCCACTGGTGATAAGCCGACTATATATGATTTGTAACCCTAGGCCCCGAGTATGTTGTAGAAGCTTGGGGGCTCGTTCGTCGATAGTATACACACACACACAATGCCTGGTATTCACGTGTACTTTGTACACACCCCTATCACTAATATACAGTACCAAGAGTAGGTTTTTTCCTCAACTGCAAGGGTCCGAACTAGGGTAAAACTTTGCCTCGTATTACAATCCAGCTTAACAGACAGGGATATCCTACCGAATGATATGATGGAATCATATCTGCCAACTACTA
>NC_057813.1:318542409-318577731 GCF_018294505.1 Triticum aestivum | reverse complement strand
GCCTAAAGATAATGTGCGTGTGGGAGACACGTAGGCATATATATATGTGCGTATAGAGGGCTAGTAGAGACCGTGTGTGTGTATATATGCATGTAAGAGAAATAGTGCTTTCCAACTGAGATTAGTGAAAAGAGTGGTACATAGTAGTCAGAGAGAGAGAGAGAGCATGTGTGTGAGACACCCCGAGAGAGATTGTGAGCATGTGTGGAAGAGAAATGTCGATGCATATAAAGTGTGTGCACTTATGAGTTAGATAGAGAGATATATAGCGCGTTTGTGAGAACTGGCCGAGGCATAGTGCATCTACGTGTAAAAGGCGGTTCTACGCATTAAATTAAAATATAAATGGCATTATTATTTTTGGATGAGATCATGAATTTTGTAAATTGCGTATGGACGAAAATCGGTCTATCAAACACACATACTCTATTGAATTCTAGCATGTGCATGTGTTTATTTCATATTATCGATCCATAGAGTGAGAGAGGTTTGAAATACAGGCAATGGATTGCTTTTGCAATCCATATATAAACATTAATTAGTGCACTCCATGTTGTTAGTGTGAAGCACTTTATACATTTGTCACTTGCATGGATACATTCCAAATTGCTAGCTATGAAATAGAATACATGTTGAATTCAACATAAAGGGGGTTTCGAAGATTCGAATTCATAGGAAGTGCATTCATCTATTTGAACCCGAGATAATGGCATTTGTAAATCAGATCTAAAAGGGGGCATCAATCTTTGTTGTGCGTTTGAACATGCTATATATTCATACGCATGTCTAACTTTTTTTTGCAACCAATGAGATTATATCTGGAACCATGCATGAGCTGAGGTAAGTTGCATATTTTTTAATATATACTCGTGTACAATGTATATTCAAATGTACCCCCTCCATTCAAAAATAATCGTAGCATTAGGATTTTCAAGAGTAAAGATTTGTGAAGTTTGACAAATCCTGAAAGTTCAATTCAAGAGAACCGAAAATGTTAATGCTTCTGCTCCCAAATATTGAACGAAGCGCCAAATGAGCCTATGGTCACCTGAAACCGCGCGAGACTAATGTTTGGTGGTAGGAAATTACTATCCTGACTCTGGCCCGTGTAGCCTATCGGCCCGATGTCCAAAGGTCTAAACCGGGGTAGGTTTGTAACTTCACCAAGATGCCAGTCTCAACCGCCTCCGAGAAGCATTCATACACCGTGGGCGCCTAAAGACCCATGCACTCGGCCGAAATCAATCCCTCCCACATTTGGGACACCTGAGATTACTGTCCTACCCCCAACCCGCAATATGTCTGAAATTTTAGATGGGGGCAAAGTTTGTAACTTTCCCCAAATTTGAAACAAGCGTGTCCCAAACCGAAACATTGTTCCCCCTTAGTTCCCCCTCCCTCCGTTTCCCCATTCATACTCCATGGACGCCAAAACGCCCTCTCCACCAGCCGCGAAACCCCAGCCTCCTCCATCCTCCACCCCATATTGCCCAATCCACCGCCGCCCTCCTCCATCACGTCGGAGCCGGTACCCCGATGTCGTCGTCCAACTCAACCGCAACCACAATGCCCTTAAGGACTTAGCAGCTGAAGCCGAAGCAGAGTTGCCTCCATGACGCCGACGCCGACGTGTGCCATACCAAAACCACTCCGACCACGCTATCGTGCGCCTCACCACTGCCGCTCCACTGTCGCAACCATCCACCGCACTGGAGATGTTCCCGCTACGTCGCCGTTCACCGCCTCAGATCCGGTTCCCCGCCGCCGACAGACGGCACCGCACTGTCCTCCACAACTTCTCGTTTCCAGTGAACCACAAGAAGATCGTTGGAAAAACAGGAGGAGGACACAGCACTGCCAGCAGAAAGAGGTACGCATCTTCCCTTATTCGTGCAAATCTTACGTCTCTACTCACACCGTATTCATCCCATGAAAGAAACTAGTTGAGTGCTTCTTACTACATCTTCTTCGTGATACTAAATGCACAACGTTTCCTCCCTTTACTGTTTCACCTTTTCTAGAGGTCAGTAGCCCGCCTGGATTTCAATTCAGGGTCAGTCGAACCGCAATTAAAAGAAGCAGCACCCGCTTAGGCGCGCGGAGCACCTAGTCCGCCTGTTCGCCGGGGAAGCGGCGCATCAGTGTCTATCATAGGGGTGGGGGCGCAGGAGCTGCTTGCGCCGATCTAGAGGTCGCCAGGGCTTGAATGGATGCCCGTGGGTGGTAACAAGCATGGCAGTGCGATGAGGTCGAGGGGAGGGCACAGGCAGGGGACTGGACCGGTGGTCGCTGGCATTTCAAGGAAGATCATCAACACTGACTGGCTGGAGGTAGATGAAGGCGATCTGCCCGTTCTTTGTACATCGGACGGTGCAGAAAAAATGGACTGGCCTATTTGTTTTCAGTTGACTGTTATTTTCATAGAATCCTGTAGTAATTTAGTGTGCCATGCATGTTGTAGAGCTATCATATGTCTCCCGTCATTTATTTCTCACCGACCTGCTATCTGCTACCTTTACACTGTACTAATTGTGCACACACTTCACCCATACTCACACTATTGTTTTTTTATGCATGGGTATTTCAGACTTTGATGCAGTGTTGATGAATGCAGAAAAGAAAAGACAGAAGTCGCTCTGGTGTAATTCAAAGATAAGCACTAAGCATTTCAGCGCTGTAAAGGGTGCAGTGTCAGCAGTTGGAGAAAGTGAACGTAGCTCTGCATTTGATGATCTCAATTGCCACACACAACCATCCCAGGTGCTTGCTTTAACTTCACGCTGTCAAATGTGGTTGCATGTTGCATATGGTGTCTAGCTTGTATTGCTTCCAATTTGGTTAAATTGCATCTCCTTACTTTATACATTATACCTTTGATAATGACATGCCTTCCTATTTTTGATACATGCTACATATGTCTATTAACCATGTTCGTACCTCAAACTAATGCTCTTTTGTGTCCCTCATCAATCACTTATGATGAGACAGTCACCCCAATGGGTTACTGTGAGACGCCCTACTCATTTAAAGAGTGCGGTGTCATCCTTCCCACATGATTCTCAAGAAACAGCAAGGCTAAATGAAGATAGTCAATCTAGCTCTATAGTTGATGACCGCAATTCCCCCACACCACCATCGCAGGTGCTTGCTCTTACTTGGCAGTGTGATATGGGGTTGCATGTTGCATATGGCGCCTACCTTGTAATGCTTCTAATTAGGGTAAATTGCATTGGCTTAGTTAACACATTATACCTGTGAATATGACATGCCTTCCTGTTTTTGGTACGTACTACGTCTTTCTATTAACCATGTTCTTACATCAAACTACTTTTCTTGTGTATCCCTCATCAATCACTTCTGACGATACACCTTCAAGTTGACAGTGTAATATTGGTTGCATCTTGCATATCATTTCAAACATGTATTGCCTCTAATTTGTTGAAGTGCCACCTATAATGAGACACATCTAACTTGGTAGAGTGATTTTCGTTGGATCTTTCATATGGTGTCTAGATTGCATTGGTTCCAATTTGTTGAAATACCTTCTGCCTAGCGTTTTTCATACATATTCCATCCTCCTACAATGTGGTTGCCATGCATAAAAGTTGTGTTCGTCAGTATCATGCATCAACGAATTTGAAGTGCGAATTTCATTCCTTTTTCTTGTGTGTTTACTTGACAAGGCAAAATCTGAAAGGACGAAGGCACGGAATGATGGTGGTCCTCTGGAGCAACCGAAACAGATGATCTCTGCAGATTCTCCTACTACTCGTACTGCAGTGCAAGTTCCAAATCCCATCTCCCCTACTCCACAACCCAAGGTGCTTGCTCTAACATGGCAGTGTGATATCTGATTGCATGTTGCATATGGTGCCTAGCTTGTATTGCTCCTAATTTGTTAAATTACATCTCCTTAGCTTACACATTATACATGTGAATATGACACACCTTCCTGTTTTTGGTACATACTACATCTGCCTATCACACCATGTTCTTACATCAAACTAATGTTCTTGTGTATCCTGCATCTATCGCTTATGATGAGACAGTCACGCTCGTGGGTTAGTATGAGACGCGCTACTCTTATAAAGAATGCAGTTTGATCCTCTCCACATGATTCTCAAGAAACAGCAAGCCTAAATGAAGATATTGAACGTAGCTCTGTACTTGAAGACCGCACTTCCCCTACACCACCATCACAGGTGCTTGCTCTAACTTCGCAGTGTGATATGTGGTTGCATGTTGCATACGGTCTTTAGCTTGTAATGCTTCTAATTAGGGTAAATTGTATCTGCTTAGTTTACACCTTATACCTGTGAATATGACATGCCTTCCTATTTTTGGTACACACTACATCTATTGTTAACCTTGTTCTTACATGAAACTACCTCTCTTCTGTATCCTGCATCAATCACTTACGATGGGTCACCTTTATTCATTGCATATTGCATATTATTTCTAGCCTGTTGCGATGCATTGCTTCTAGTTTGGTCAAATACATTTGTTAGGGAACCCTTTTAATTTGGCAGAGTGATATTTCATCTTTCATATGGTTTCTAGCTTGCATTGATTCTAACAAGTTCAAACAGCTTGTGCTTAGTTTACACTTTATACATCATACATGTCAATATGTCACGTCGTCCTGTTTTTCATACATATTCCATCCTCCTATCATGCGGCTGCCTTACATGAAAGTAGTGTTTGTCAGTATCATGCATCAATGAGTTCTGATAAGCAAATTTTATTCCTTTTTCTTGTGGGTTTGACTTGACAGGGCAAAATCAAGAAAGAGGAAGGAAAAGAGTAAGGAAGGCGATGATGGTGGTACTCTGTAGCAACGTAAATGGAGCATCTATACCGATTCTCCTTGTCCTGCTAGTGCATTACAAGATCCAAGTCTCCGCTCCCCTACTCCACCATCCAAGGTGCTTTCTCTAACCTGGCAGTGTGATATCTGGTTGCATGTTGCATATGGTGTCTAGCTTGTATTGCTCCTAATTAGTGTAAACTGCATCTGCTTAGCTTACACATGATATGTGTGAATATGACATGATTTCCTGTTTTTGGTACATACTATATTTGTCTATCACACCATTTCTTACATGAAACTACTATTCTTGTGTATCCTGCATCAGTCACTTATGATAGGACACCTTTAAGTTGGCAGTGTGATATTGGTTTACGTCTTGAATATGATTTCTAGTATGTATTGCTTCTAGTTTGATGAATGCCACCTATGACGAGACAGTTTTAACTTGGCAGAGTGATATTGATTGCACCTTCCGTATGGTGTCTAGCTTGCAGTGCTTCTAATTTTTTGAAGTGCCTTATGCTTAGTTACCACATCATAGGTGTGAATATGTCAAGCCGTCCAGTTTTTCGTACATATTCCATCCTCATATCATGACTTTGCCTTTCATCAGAGTAGTGTACGTTAGTATAATGCATGAATGAGTTCTGAAGAGAGAATTATATTCTTTTTTCTTGTCGGATTGACCTCACAATGCAAAATCAATAAAGCTGAAGGAAATTGGCAAGGCATTGGATGATGGTGGTCCTTCCGAGCAACTGAAACGGAGGTTCTCTATAGATTCTACTCTGCCATCTTCCCAACAAGATTCGCAAGACAACGCAAGGCTAGACAGTCAATGTAGCTGTGTAGATGATGAGCACATCTCCCCTACTCCACCATCACAGGTGCTTGCTCTAACTCTGCACTATTATATGTGGTTGCATGTTGCGTATGATGTCTAGCTTGTATTGCTTCTAACTTTGTTGAATTGCATCTGCTTACTTTACACATAATGCCTGTGAATATGACATGTGTTCATGTTTCTAGAACATACTATATCTGATCACACCATGTTCTTACATCAGACTACTGTTCTTGCATATCCCGCATCAGTCACTTATGATAAGGCACCTTTAAGTCGCCACTGTGATAGTGGTAGTGTCTTGCATATGATTTCTAGCATGTACTGCTTCTAATTTGTTGAAACACCATACAGTTTGAACTTGGCAGAGTGATATTGGTTGCATCTTTCATATGGTGTCTAGCTTGCAGTGCTTCTAATTTTTTGAAATGCCTTCTGCTTAGTTAGCACATCATAGGTGTGAATATGTCACGCCATCCTGTTTTTCATACATATTCCATCCTCGCATCATGTGTTTGCCTTTCATCCAAGTAGTGTTCGTCAGTATCATGCATGAATGAGTTCTGAAGAGCGAATTATATTCCTTTTTCCTATCAGTTTGACTTCACAATGCAATATCATTACAACTGAAGGAAATTAGTCCGGCAGTGGATGATGGTGGTTCTTCGGAGCAACTCAAATAGGGGGTCTATAGATTCTACTCCGCCATCCTCCCAACAAGATTCGCAAGACAACACAAGGCTCGACAGGCAACGTAGATGTGTAGATGATGAGCACATCTCCCCTACCCCACCATCACAGGTGCTTGCTCTAACTTTGGACTATTATATGTGGTTGCATGTTGCGTGTGATGTATAGCTTGTAATGCTTGTGAATATGACACGTGTTCATGTTTCTAGAACATACGTGTACATGATGAGCACATCTCCCCTACTCCACCATCACAGGTGCTTGCTCTAACTTGGAACTGTTATATGTGGTTGCGTTTTCCGTATGATGTCTAGTTTGTATTGCTTCTGACTATGTTGAATTGCATCTGCGTAGCTTATAACTTATACCTGCAACGATCACTTACCCATAAGACACATTTAACTTGGGACTGTGATGTAGGTTGCATCTTGCATTGTCTTCTAGCTTGTACTGCTTCTAATTTCTTGAAATGGCACTTACGATGAGACACTTTTTACCTGATAGAGTGATATAAGTTGCATGTTCATATGGTGCCTAGCTTTCATTTCTTCTAATTTTATTGAAATGCCTTCCACTTACTGTTTTTCATATACATATTCCATCCTCCCATCGTACATGTGAATATGCAACACTGTCTTTTTTGTATATATTCTATCCTCCTATCATGTGCTTGCCTTACATCAAAGTTGTGTTCGTCTGTACCATGCATCAACCAGTTAAGCAGAGCTAATTTTATTCATCTTCTTGTGGTTTTGACTTCATAAGGCAATATCAGAAAATAGGAAGGAAAAGAGTAAGTTAGTGGATGTTGGTGGTCCTCCACATCGATGCAAACAGAGACTCTCTAGATTTTCCACTGCTACTGCTAATGAAGTTGAAGTCCCAAGTATACATGATGAGTTCATCTCCCGCACTCCACCATCGCAGGTGCTTGCTCTAAGTTGACAGTATGATAATTGGTTTCATGTTGCATATGTTGTCTAGCTTGTATTTCTTCTATTTTGATTAAATTGCACCTGTTGAGTTTATACGTTATACATGTGCACATGACATGGCTTTCTGTGTCTAGAATACACTACATCTATCTATCATACCATGTTCTTACATCAAAGTACTGCTGTTATGTATCCTGCATCAGTCACTCATGATTGGATGCTTTTAACATGGCAGTTTGATAGTGGTTGCATCTTGCATTGATTTCTACATTGTACTGCTTCTAATTTTTCGAATTGCCACTTATGACATGACACTTTTAACTTGGAAGAGTAATATTGGTTGCATCTTTCATATGGTGTCTAGCTTGCATTACTTCTATTTTCTTGAAAATCCTTCTGCTTAGTTTACACATCGTAGCTATGAATATGTCACGCTGTCCTGTTTTTCATACATATTCCATCCTCATACGGTTTACATCCTATTCTTCTTCTTCTTCGCAACAAGCTCTTTGGACCTTGCAGCTATCTCGAAACTCACACGGGCATCGAGGGCAGCATATTTTATCCGCTCATACGTCAAGGGATAGTTATCCCATCCAGACGATCTTAATGCCAGCGTCTCGTCACCCTTTTGAAGATTTGTACCGAGCACAAAATTTGCTATGTCAAATAGGGATGGTGTATGTTTATCACAATCTTCTACAGGAATTTTGATTCTCGTTTGTAGGTCAGCGATGCTTTTCAAATCAAGGTTGTACGGCTCCAGCTTCTGTTTGTCCCCTTCGATGGCTGCCTCACAGAAGTATATGTCCTCCCGAGACAAGAAATCATGAAGCCCACCTGGTATGGAGGGCGCGTGTATGATGTGGTACACAAAAACATCATCTTCGAGGCACGGCTTAAGGACGGTGGCGCGTTGCATCATCCCAGTGGCACGCTCCGTGTACTCAGCGTCGAGACCGATGACCCTTGTCTCTACCTTTTTGAGGGATTTGGATACATTGTTGATCCACTTCCGAACAACCCTTGGGTGGACGGTGACGGTGGCAACTATGCTCAACGAGCCTTCGACGAGGACATGTTGGACGCTAAAAACCTGCATCTCGATCTCTTTCGCCATTTGGAACCGCTGGAATGGAGGGCTATGGCTTGGAGAATTAGGATTAGATGGCTAGTCTAATTGAAGTAGTAGATGCTTATTTAAAGTGATGTAGGGTAGAACCCTAGAGGCTGATCTTTCACGTTTGGAGCGGATCCCTACGAGGAACAGGAAGAACACGAGGAGGGGAATGAGGGAAAAACACGCGAGAACACTCAACTAATAAGAACAAAGTCACATATGTGTTAGATCATCAAAACACAAGAGAGGTACAAGATCCAAATCCAACAAGAGATGATACAAAGGGTAACCGGTTCTTCTCCGTGAGGAGGTCTTGAAGATGGTCTTCTCCAGATGGAGGTATTGAATCCAGGTGGATGTTCTCCGAAGAGGTGTCGGTCCCTCACGAGGAGTAGATCCGGATGGATGGCGAGGCTCTATCTCACAAATGAGCTAAATCAACGCTAACCCTAGCTAGGAGGTGGGAGAGGTCTATTTATAGTCATAGTGCAAATGAGAGGAAAAGTGAAGGGGTACATGGGCATCAGCCCGCAACTGGGTGCAGCCAGGAGTCGGACGTCTGGTGGGCGTCGGACGTCCAGAGGCTCGGGACGGCCTGGTCGTCCGTAAGTCTTCGGACGTCCGTAGATTCGGTTATGTTGCCGATTGCACGATCGTCCGGTCTTCCTCGGATTTCCGTAGTTTTGGTTCTGTTGGGGAAGTGTCGGACGTCCGGAGGGGCTCGGTCGTCCGGAGCCTGGGAGTTGTCGGACGTCCGGGCTGGGCCGGTCGTCCGGAGCCTGTAGCTCTAGTTGGCCTCTCTTCCTTTGGCTGTAGCGACCTCAACGCATCGAACATCCATGCTGGGGCGGTCGTTCGGAGCTTGTAGCTTCCGTGGCAGCTCTTCTTCTTGTCCTTCACGCTTGGTGTCCTCTCCGTCTTGGCCATTGAATGTAGCTGTTCCGTGGCTCTCCTCCAAGCACCTGATCACACATAGAGTCTCCGCATGAGGTAGTAGCCATGACTCGTAAGTAGAGGGTGGGAGTTCGGAGAGGAGTGAGTTCACCTTATCTTTGATGGCCTTTGCTCGAGCTCTCATCATACATCCAAGTGGTGATGAGGGAGGTGTAGGTACGTCCATGGGGATGATCGAGGGATGCTCCACGTCATCTCCCCCCCCCCTTGGGAAAGATCCGACCTCGAATCGAAAGTTTCATCACCATGGTATGGCGAGAGGTCTTTCACGTTGTCGATGTCACTCACGTTGTACTTGTCTCGTGGAAGGTCGGTCTTGTAGGCGTTGTTGTTGTAGTGTGCTAGCACCTTGAAGGGTCCATCGGCTCGAGGTAGGAGTTTGGACTTGTGTTTGTTGGGGAAGCGGTCCTTGCGAAGGTGTAGCCACACGAGATCTTCAATGTTGAATATCATGGGTTGCTTGTTGACGTTGAGCTTGGTCGCAAGTCGTTGTACTTGGCGCTCGATGGTGTGCATTGTATCTTCGTGCATCTTCTTGAGGTAGCTTGCTCGTGCACTCGCGTCGAGGTTTATGCGCTCTTGTAGTGGAAGAGGTAGAATGTCCAATGGGGACAACGGGTTGAAGCCGTAGACGACCTCGAAGGGGGACTTGCAGGTAGTCGAATGTCTTACGCGGTTGTAGGCATAGTTGGCGATGGGTAGGAACTCCTCCCACTCCTTGATGTTCCTCTTGATCAACACGCGAAGTAGAGTGGAGAGTGTATGGTTCGTCACCTCCGTTTGGCCATCAATTTGAGGATGGTATGCCTACGAGAACAAGAGCTTGATTCCGAGCTTGGCGCATAGCGTCTTCCAGAAGTAACTCAAGAACTTGACATCGTGGTCCGAGACGATTGTCTTTGGTACTCCATGAACTCGCAATATTTCCCTACAAAAGAGATTGGCAACATGTGAAGCATCGTCTATCTTGTTGCATGGAATGAGATGTGCCATCTTAGAAAATCGGTCCACAACAATAAACACGGAATCTTTTCCATTTTGAGTTCTAGGCAAACCAAGTACAAAATCCATGCTAATGTCTTCCCAAGGTTGATAAGGAATAGGAAGAGGCATGTAAAGACCATGGGATTGAGCTTTAGACTTAGCTTTGCGACATGTAGAGCATCGGTTGGTGAAGCGTGAGACGTCGCGGAACATCTTGGGGCAAAAGTAGTTCTTGGAGAGCGTGGCGAATGTCTTGTCACATCCAAAGTGTCCCATGAGTCCGCCTCCATGAGCCTCTTGCGAAAAGAGCAAACGAAGAGAAGACTCGGGAATGCAAAGTTTGTTAGCTCTCATAAGATAAGCATCCTTGATGTAATATCGTTCCCAAGATGTATGCGTCAAACACTTAGCATAAGGAGTAGCAACGGAAGGATCATTTGCATACAAGTCTTTTATGTGCTCAAAGCCAACAACGTTCAACTCAAGTGTAGTGACAAGCGTGCATATGCGTGAAAGTGCATCTGCAACTACATTTTCCCTACCCTTAATGTACTTGATCACATAGGGAAAAGATTCAATAAATTCACTCCATTTGGCATGACGCTTGTTCAACTTAGTTTGACCTTTCAACTACTTAAGCGTTTCATGATCGGTATGTATGACAAACTCATGAGGTTTAAGATAATGTTCCCAAACATGTAGCACACGCACTAAAGCATACAACTCTTTGCCATAGATGGGATATTTAAGTTGAGCACTGGAGAGTTTTTCACTAAAATATGCAATAGCTCGTTTTTCTTGCATCAAAACTCCGCCAATTCCGGTACCACTTGCATCGCAATGAACCTCAAAAATTTTGTCAAAGTTGGGCAAATCAAGAATCGGAGCATGAGTAAGCAAAGATTTGAGCTCATCAAAAGCGGTAGATTGCAAGGGTCCCCAAACAAAAGGAGCATTTTTCTTACTCAAAGCATGCAAAGGTGCGGCGATGGTGCTAAAGTCTTTCACAAAGCGACAATAGAAACCCGCAAGGCCAAGAAAGCTATGCACTTGTTGCAAAATGGTGGGTTGGGGCCAAGTTTTAATTGCTTCAATTTTAGATTCATCAACATGGACACCCTTGGAAGAAACAACGAAACCCAAGAAAACAAGCTTGTCAACACCAAATGTGCACTTTTTCATGTTGGCATAAAGACGTTCCTTGCGAAGAGCTTGCAAAACAGCTCTAACATGATTTAGATGCTCTTTCTTGGATTTGCTAAAAACAAGAATGTCATCAAAGTAAACCACAACAAACACTCCAATGTAAGGACGAAGCACAAAATGCATAAGACGCATGAAAGTACCGGGAGCTTCCGATAAACCCATAGGCATAACCAACCACTCATGCAAGCCAAATTTGGTTTTGCAAGCGGTTTTCCATTCATCACCTTCTTGTATGCGGATTTGATAACAGCCACTTTTAAGATCAATTTTGCAGAAAATGGTGGCACCGCTAAGTTCATCAAGCATATCATCTAAGTGAGGAATGGAATGCCTATAACGAACGGTAATAGCATTGATGGGTCTACAATCCGAGCACATGCGAAAACTACCATATTGCTTGGGCACAAGTATAACTGGAACGGCACAAGGGCTTAAGCTTTCACGTACATGTCCGTAGTCGATGAGTTGTTGTACTTGCCGTTGGATCTCCTTTGTTTCTTTGGGGTTGACGTGGTATGGAGCTTTGTTTGGTAGAGATGCTCCGGGGATGAGGTCGATTCGGTGCTCAATGCCTCATAGTGGAGGTAGTCCCGGAGGTAGCCATCGGGGAAAACATCTTGGAATTCCTGCAAAAGAGAAGAGAACACTAAAGGTAGATCATGAGAGGTGTTAGTTTTTGTTGCCTCATCCTTTCACACAAGGACAAAGTGCATAACACTTGATGGGTTCTCACACACTTCTCTCATCTCTCTTTTGGTGGCAAATAGGACAAAGTTTTTCTTGTCACTCATCATGGAGGCACTCGGTTTTGGCTTGTGGATCTCACTCTCTTTTGGGTGGATCACTTTCTCACTCTTCTCTCCGCGATGGGTAGCTTGCTTGTCGGCTATCACTTAACTAGGAGACATAGGTCGTAGTACATACTCCTTCCCTTTCATCTTGAAGCTATAGTGATTGGTACACCCATTGTGGATGACGCCGCGGTCAAATTGCCATGGTCAACCAAGAAGGAGGTGGCAAACGGACATCGGGACGACATCACACTCCAAAGTTTCCTCATATGCGCCAATTTTGAAGGAGACTTGGACCGTATGCTCAACTCGTATAGTGCCGGAATCGCTTAGCCATTGGACTTTGTAGGGGTGCGGGTGCTTCATCTTGACCAATTGTAGCTTGGAGCATAGTTCTTCACTTGCCAAGTTGTGACAACTACCTCCATCGATGATGACCTTGACGGACCTTCCATTGATGCCAGCCTTAGTGTGGAAGATGTGGCATCTTTGGTCTTTGTCTTGTTGATGTTGAAGAGTCAAGACTTTGGATACGACGAGAGCGGGGCTCGAATCCTCATCACGAAAGACTTGATCATCTTCATCCTCGTTCACGTGCCGGTGCATGGCCACTTGCTCAAGGTCTTCCATCTCCTCTTCACTCATGGAGTCATAGGTTCCATCATCGTTGAGGATCATGGTGCGCTTGTTGGTGCATTGGAAAGACTTGTGGCCTCGGCCGCCGCAAGTGAAACACTTGAAGGAGCTTGTCTTGATGGTCTCATCGGTTGGAGTAGATGATGAAGCGCGCGGCTTGAAGATGCTTGTAGTAGGAAGAGGACGACTTGAGGTTGTCGAAGCTTTATTGTAACTTGACTTGTTGTTGTTGCTTGGAGATGGCTTGGTTGAGGTAGAAGTTGGAGGAGTCGTTGAAGCTTGGGTGTTGGAGAAGCCATAGGTCTTGGATGATTACTTGGCGTACTTGAAGTCATCTTGCACTTGACATTCCGCTTTGGTAGCTTGATGCACGAGCTCAATGAGGTTGGTGTAGGGTTCGAAGTCGGCAATCTTCTTGATGGGATGATTGAGGCCATTCAAGAAGCGTGTCGTAGTTTGCTCATCATCTTCCGTGACATTGGCTCGTATCATGGCTATCTCCATTTCCTTGTAGTATTCTTCAACACTCTTTGTTCCTTTCTTGAGTAGTTGGAGCTTCTTGAAGAGATCACGATTGTAGTAGGTGGGCACAAAACGTGCTCGCATGCCATCTTTCATTTGAGCCCAAGTGGTGATTGGTGGTTCACCTCTTGCTTCTCGGCGCTCACGGACTTGTTCCCACCATATGAGCACATAATCTTGGAACTCAAGGGATGTCATAGCGATCTTCTTCTCTTCCTCATAGTTGTGCAAACGAAAGATTTTGTCGACCTTCAATGCCCATGATAGGTACTCTTCGGGATCGTTGCTTCCATTGAACTTGGGCATGGTGAACTTTAGCTTGCCATAGTATTGCTCTTCATTGTGTTGTTGTTGAGGGTGATGATGACGCCCTTGACTTGTCTCTTGGCGTGGAGGAAGTCCATGATAATCTTGCTCTTGTTGAACTTGAGGTTGAGGAGGAGCTTGTCGAGCTTGAGGAGGATGTGGAGGAACTTGACGTTGCACTCTTGGTTGGTAGTTCTGCTCTTGGATTTCTTCTCGAAGTGCTTCCTCTTGATTGCGCCTATGGCGGTTGAGCTTGGCAATTCCTCGACTTGATTCTTGAAGGGCACGTTGCGCCTCAAGAGCTTGTGCTTCACGTTATTGTTGTTCAAGACATTGAGCTTCGGCGTCTTGTTCCTCTTGATGTAGACACGCTCGTTCTTCCTCTTGGCGACGTTGACGTCGCCGTTCTTGAGCTTGTGCAAAAGGATATTGGTGTGGTTGATGACGAAGGACTTTCTCGTCGGCTTGCTCTTGCGGATGATTGCCATGTAGAGGATTGTGAGATGCATGACGGTCTTGACTCATGGCTCATCGAAGAGTGTTCGATGTCGGTGTACTTGAGACGGAGAAGGTGTCGTCGGAGTGTCGACTTGAGCGGCTCCATCTTGAGTATGAAGAAGTTGAAGGAGAGCGGTTTACCAACAAGGCATGGATCTCGTCCATTCTTGCATCGTTCTCTTGCTTGTGCGCATCGAGCTTGTTGTCGAAGTAGTATCTTGTACATTGCTCGGAGAGTCGCAAGTCGGTGGCGAGATTGTCGATTCGGTTGGTCATTGCTTGTTGCTCTTGATGCAACGCTCGTTGTGCACCAAAGAGGTGGCTCTTGGTGAAGAATGATGACATGTCGTCTTGCTCGATAAAGAGTGGGTTGGTAGAAGTACTTGGCCTATCCATCATTCCAAGCAAAATGTGAGTGGGAGAAGGAGAAGAACTTATACCAAATGTACCTTGACCGATGTTGAAGATGGATCAAGATCACTCAAATGCGGACAATGAAATAGCACAATTGGCACCAATTCTTGTCGGTTCTCACACCTACACAAGTAAAAGCTTATGGTGGAGCTTGGTTAGGATGGTGGCACAAAATTTGATGCAATTGTAAGTGGGCTTCAATAATGTTGGAAAAGATTCACAAATTTGCAAATGCAACAAGTAGACCAAGCAAGTAGAGGTACATGGAAACACACACGCAAATAGATAAGTGGGATTGTGCAAACCAAAAATGAGCCAAAATGTGGAGTCCACGAAAATGCTCTTGTTGTAGAATACAAGAGAGACGCTAGCATGATTGCACAATAGGCGGATACATAACTTGTGCACAACCTACTAGGGAAAAATGCAACGACCTCTATCCCAAGTATACTATATGTGTGGTATTTCGGTGATATGATCCAAGATGATCGGATATGATAATCTTAATGTAGTATGTTGATATGGTTTTTGCTTATAAGATCTTTGCTTATCTTTCCCTCTTTGCTTAAAAGCTTGTTTGGCTCTTTCACTTTTGAGCTCTTTTCTCATGCAAAACTTCATGAACCAAGATAGCAATTGTGTATGCGATGACAACTTTGTGACACAAAAGATGATACCAAGATATGCACCACTATGGTATGGTATGTATGCTATGCAGTATTATCACTAATGTGCACAAGCCACATTGCCGGCAATACTCAAAGGCTAGTCTCGATGGGTAAGCAACGCGAAAGTAAGGCTATATGGTTATCAATGCAATGGCATGGGATGACAAAGATGTCGTCGAGGTTACCGTCCTTGGTGATGATGAGTCCTTTGTGAAGATGAGCGATGGTGATGATGATGTCGAACCGTACCTATATAGCCGAAACACAATGGGACACGGGAACCACAACCCAAATCTCAAAGAACAAAACATGTTAAAATCATCATAGGAGGTATTGGTGAATGATGGTGGTGTATGTGTATAGCTGTGATGGTATAAGTGTTTGGAAGATGTGGTGGAAGGTGGGGAAGTGGTGGTGGCCGAACTGAAAAGTTTCAATTTCGTCAGGGTTTTATGGACGTCCGGTGGATCACGATCGTCTGGTCGCCGGATGTCCGGTGGAGCCCGGTCGTCTGGTGCCTGGGCGAAATTCGGGCATGGGAAGAACTGCTCGATTTTGAGGTGGAGGAAGGTGGAGATGTCGAATTCGAACGATTTTGTGGATGGAAAAGGGTGGGGAGGGTGGGGAAAGCTAGATCCACACGTGGCAACACAAATCCATGGATCAAATCCAACAAAACTTCAACACACCAACAAATCACAAAAAAAATATTGGGCTATTTTTGGTGGGGATTTTCGGATTTAGGACAAAAACAACAAAATCAAGCTAGAAAACACGGGGTAGCGGCTCCAAAAACGTGATCAACGTGGCTCATGATACCAAGATGATGTAGGGTAGAACCCTAGAGGCCGATCTTTCACGTTTGGAGCAGATCCCTATGAGGAACATGAAGAACACAAGGAGGGGAACGAGCGAAAAACACGCGAGAACACTCAACCAATAAGAACAAAGTCACACATGTGCTAGATCATCGAAACACAAGAGAGGTACAAGATCCAAATCCAACAAGAGACAATACAAAGGGTAACCGGTTCTTCTCCGTGACGAGGTCTTGAAGATGGTCTTCTTCGGATGGAGGTCTTGAATCCAGGTGGATCTTCTCCGAGGAGGTGTCGGTCCCTCGTGAGGAGTAGATCTGGATGGATTAGCGAGGCTCTATCTAACAAATGAGATAAATCAACGCTAACCCTAGATAGGAGGTGGGAGAGGTCTATTTATATTCATAGTGCAAATGAGTGGCAAAGTGAAGGGGTACATGGGCATCAGCCCATAACTGGGCACAGCCAGGGGTCGAACGTCTGATGGGCGTCGGACGTCCCGAGGCTCGGGACGGCCCTGTCGTCCGTAAGTCTTCGGACGTCCATAGATTCGGTTCTGTTGCCGGTTGCATGGTCTTCTGGTCTTCCTCGGATTTCCGTAGTTTTGGTTCTATTGGGGAAGTGTCGGACGTGCGGAGGGGCTCGGTCATCCGGAGCCTGGGAGTTGTCGGGCATCCGGGCTGGGCCGGTCGTCCGGAGCCTGTAGCTCTAGCTGGCCTCTCTTCCTTCGGCTGTAGCGACCTCCAGGCATCGGATGTCCGTGCTGAGCCGGTCGTCCAAAGCCTGTAGCTTCCATGGCAGCTCTTCTTCTTGTCCTTCACGCTTGGTGTCCTCGCTGTCTTGGCCATTTAAATGTAGTTGTTTCATGGCTCTCCTCCAAGCACGTGATCACACATAGAGTATCTGCATGAGGTAGTAGCCATGAGTCGTAAGTAAAGGGTGGGAGTTCGGAGAGGAGTGAGTTCACCTTATCTTCGATGGCCTTTGCTCGAGCTCTTGTCATAGGTCCAAGTGGTGGCGAGGGAGATGTAGGTATGTCCATGGGGATGATCGAGGGATGCTCCGCATCATAAAGGGGCTTCGGAATTACTCCAGGAGTATGTGAAGAGGTTAAAACAATGTGAATGCAGTGGGGTTTGGATGCAAATGAAGACGGAGGGGAGGTGAAGAAGCGGAGGAAAATTGGTTCCCGGTGGAGAAGTGGCATGCAGCAGTTGATTAGACGGCTAGGTAGAATAAACGAAAAGGCTATGCGAGTAGACTGAGGAGTCTACCTGTTCGTGTACGTGCCCATCCTTCCTGATAGGTGGGACCTATGCAAACAGATAAAAAATGTGTCATAGCTGGTTCAGATGGATATTGGCGCGTGTGTGGGAGACACAACATTCTCTGGTTAAGGAATACACGGTTATCCTTATCAAAGGCCCATCTTTGCGCTTCCGCATGCACGAGAATTTGGTTCTACTCGCAATATGGATGATACCTGGAGGATGAAGTGGACAGGCATGCTAGCACGGGAAACCTATTTCCGCTATACAGTACTGGAGTACTCATGTAGTAGTAGTAGTAGTAGTAGTAGTAGTAGTAGTAGTAGTAGTAGTAGTAGTAGTAGTAGTAGTAGTAGTAGTAGTAGTAGTAGTAGTAGTAGTAGTAGTAGTAGTAGTAGTAGTAGAACTGTGGTACACTTGATGGTCAAAATACTATTCATCCGGTCCTCACAGTGGACAACACCCTGCGCCTGACACTAGTCCAGGCGGCGTGTTCGGGTTACCAAAGTCAGCCTCACCCTATGCACTGTGCAGTCTGTCATCGCCACCGAATAGCACATTAGCATGCATCGCCTCGTCTCCCTCTCCCTCTCCCCTCCCATAGCACCACTCCATCTCCATCTCCATCTCACTGTGCCCCCGTGTACCGTCGCCTCGCTAGCCTCCCCTAGTACCACTATTCCCTCGCTAGCCGCTCCAGCACCGACAGCCTTCTCCCCCGTAAATCAAGCCCCCAAAAAACCCCACCTTCCAAACTCCACCATGGCTAAACACGAACCGCGCAGCATCCATATGAGCCGCGATTGGAGCAATATCCCCAGTGACATCCTCAACCTATGTTGTTCGTGTATGGATATGTTGAGCGCCCTGCGGCTAGCTGCATGCTCGAGGGACATGCACACAGCCATCGATAAGCGAGGCCTAAGCTTTTCAAGACACCCTGCTTGCTGCTATCTGGTCTTGTGAAATTAGCTCACCATGATACGGAGGCGTACATGATGCCTCTCGACTTCAATCCGATCTCCATTATCCGAAACTTCTTTGCAGGTATGTAGTGGGTCGCCATACATCATTTCCCTCGACTTCGATCCGATCACCATCGCCCGAAACTTCTTGGCAGGTATGTACTGGGTCGGCATGCACTCCCACTGGATGGCTGCCTTCAGAGAAGACGGTAAAAAGTTGGTGCTCGTGAACTTCCAGACCTCCCATGAGATTATCCTTCCTCTGTTGGATTATATAGAGTTTTACCATCGCGGTCCAAGTCATCTAGATTATCACGTCAGTTGGGCGGACCTTGTTTTGCAGAAGATTGTAATCTGCCAAGTGCCCACACGACATGCGAATTACGCAGACTTCAAGCTAAGTTGCCTTGTTCGACTGCAGGCTCGCATATTTTTATGTCGGTGCCTTCTTTAGCTGGAGACAACTCAGCTCGCAGTGGATCATCATCAAAGCTGATACACACTTTTGTGATGCTATTGAACATAATGGCATCATCTACGTAATCGACAAAGCAGATGGCACCATGTATTGTTGGGACGACACGTGTAAGTTGTTTCCGTCTCATGTTAATGATGATGCCATGACACTATTTGAACTTTTTGTGATGATTGGCATATCCCTATTTGAGCAGAATTTGAGTAGAACTATGGCAATGTATTAGAGACACCGTAAATCAGCTATATTTGGAATGAGTTAATTCATGCAATTGTGACCATGTCATTACAGCCAATTTGTACCCATGAATAATCAAACGGTTAGGAATATGTGGATATTCTCCTTATTTTACAGTAATCTATATACTACTACTAAATATGAGTGTGTATCAATGGCCATGTTAGTTTCCTCATTTTCATTATGTAGAAACATGCACCACACTGTTGGTTTCATCTAACCATACATTAGGGAAGTAAATGTGCATATGGAGAACTCTATATTTGGAAGTAGTGAAATCCTGTAATGCTTACCATGTGTACATACCTATATTCGCCCTTCAACAATCAATTGATAGAATAATATCCTCACAAAAAAATTTCCCATAGAACACGAGTATATAACAATGCATGGTTTGTTAGTTACCTTGAAGAATTTGTTTGTGAGGACAGAACATGATTACATAACATGCATGACATGGTAGTTTCCTGTGAAGAATCGATTACGAGATAACATGAGTATAACCATGCATGGCACTTCTATATTTTTGAACCCAGTATACATTTCCCTATATTTTCCTCCCAGTTCCAACAGGGACATATCAATGTTGTTTCTTGCATTATCCTACTCATACTCTGAACAATGCTGATCTTACATTAACAATGCATGTCCTTTTTTGATATGATCTAGTGTCCCTGCAGTTACTGCCCTTTGTAATCACACCACCTTTGCCAAAAACAGGGAAGCACAACTGGTTCCTCGCTCGATCAGACGACGGCAAAAGACTGGTGATCATTCGGACACATGAGCCGGAAAAGTTATATTGCAAAAAAAACACTGTATACAAGCACTATGAAATACGTGAGTATCTGGACAGTGGTTGTTACGTCTATGAGCAGGATACCAGCTTGTTGGGGCCTTCAGGATTTTTTAGTTGGAGGCGGGTAAACAGCCTTGGTTCACACTCTCTGTTTCTCATACTCAATTATCCGATTAACTAGGAGATCACCGTTGGCAAGGACCTTGATGGCAGAGAGGCTCTGTTTGCTATGGAAAACTGTGTCTACATGGCGAGCCCTAGGAGTTCGGGAGCAAGCTCCCCTGATTGTCAACGATACAGCCTATAGCCAAAAGAAGGTGAGAATGACAAAGGCATCCAGATTAACTTTGATCCTTGGATGTCTCAATTACAACAGGCAGTGATGTGGTTCAAGCGTTCAGGTTGATAGGTAATTGGGTTGTTGCGTCCAAAGGGTGGAGTACTAGTGTCTCCGGATCACTGGTCCCTGAAGCGGGGCTGCAAAATATGATGGTGTTGGATCATCTCTTCGAATGACTTTGTTGTCTTTGCTGCTTGTTCTGGATGGGTAGTTCTTTCTTTTGTTATGCATATTCCTTGTCATTTGGTGATCCTCGTCTATGTCACTCTTACTATGTAATAGTTTCCTCTGTTTAGAATGTCATTCTCGTCTGGATCACGAGAGTCTGAGCGCTGCAGATGGGTGCGTTTTGGTGGCGTAGCAAGACTTCTTATGAACTATCATGTCTTGTTGTTTATGTCAGTAGTAGTCACTAGTCAGTGTTTGAATGGTGTATATATCGTTGTTTCGAACTGTTTATTGTCTCGAACTACTGGTGGGCTAAATGAGGGCATCACCATTCTCCAGTGTTCAGAGTATATCTCATTTTTTCAAGTTATATAATTTTAGATCAGTGTCTTTTCGATGATGTACACTTGTTTGGGCCAGTGAGGTGTCGTTGAATATGGGCCGAGTAGTAACGCAATGCCAAACAGGTCAATGACTCTCGGGCTAGGCTCTCAAAAGATCCTCAAAAAAGGCCGGGCTCTCCAAAAAGAAAGAATAAGGACTCTTGGGCCGACATGTGGGCGCCACCGGTGTTTTCGTGCGCTTGCGCACCGAGAGCATATTGGCTCGTGTTTGAAATTCATGCTACCTTTTCATCCCCAATCTCCCGCCCCTCCCCCACCTCTGGAATCTCGATTCCTACTCCGGTTCCCCCAAATCCCCCTCCTGTACTCCCTGTACTCAAGCGCACTATCATGTCGCCGGTCAACACGGATCTCCGAGCCAAAGATCCTGAGGTCCGTCCTGCCTTCGATCACTGCGTCCTGTCGCTCAATAGTGGCATGGCGGCGCTTGACGACCAGTTTGCCGGCAAAGTGCTGATGGTAACCATCAATGGCGACCAGCCTCCCGTCTCGCCGGACGACCTTGTCAAAGCTCTTGGCATTGCGCACGGCATCCAAATAAGTGACTTGCTCGTCGAAGTCTGTCCGCCACCGGCTGATTTCTTCGTCAGGTTACGGACAACTTTTGACTGCAGTCGTGTGTTTGAATCTTCCCAGCGTTTGTTCTGCCATGGCGCGCTAGTGAGCTTTGATCGTGGCACCTAGGATGGGGCTCGGTGCCCTCTGAGCTTGAGTTTTTCACAAAGCTTACCTTCCATGGCATGCCTCGACGTGGTTGGAACAGCGAGTCCATGAATGAGCTTATCAACGACCTTGGAGGTGAGCTCGTAAGTATGTTTGTTCCTCCAGACATCTGGGCTCTGACGGTTATGGCATGGATGAAGAAGCTGTCCACCATACGGAAGGTGATTGGTGTTGAGATACCGGTGCAGGAACCGGGATTGTACTATTCTTCGCCACCAAGGCCGCCGCAGACCACATTAGGGATGTACCTGTATCGAGTGTTCGTGCATGTCGAAGAAGTGGTCAATCCATCAATCGAAGTCCTGCCGCCACCGTTGGTGCCAGGATCCGTCGACGACGTCCATTACAGGAGTCAACGTCAGACTTTCCTCGTGTTGCTCGGAACGATGGATGGCACAGGGCCTACTCCATCGCGCGGCGGAGGCCACTGCTTCTTTGGGAGATGAGGCAGGGCTGGCTGGCTGGATGTGCTCTAATTTGAGGTAACAACTGAATCTTGTCAGATACTCCCTCCGTCCAAAAATACTTGTCGAAGAAATAGATGTATCTAGACGTATTTTAATTCTAGATACACTCATTTTTATCCATTTCTTCGACAAGTATTTCCAGATGGACGGGGTACTAGTTAAATCCGAGCTATGGGTGTGAAGCACTGATGTGCCAGTACATTTGATTGTTACCTGTTCTAATTTTGTACCTAAACCTTTTTTAGAAAGGGTTGTACGTCAACTTAATGTGCTAGAAGAACTTATTATGTTGTTTGTATGTTTTCTTTCCACAGCATTCAAGATGTTTCCCTGCCATTGATAAAGACGATGAACCGTTATGTACGAGTTCGTTGGTTTCAACATAGCCCTACCCCTAGCGATCCACTACTTCCATCCTGATTGTGCCGCCTGCGTGAAATTTTTGTATGCAAATTGAGTGTGCTATGATGTTCTATATGATTGTGTCAAGTATATAAGTTTTTACTAAGCATTAGCAATGCATATGGATGAAAGATGTATTTACGAGCATCGACCAATGGGTCTCTCTCTCTCACACACACACACACACACGCACACACGCACAAGTGGGACCCATTGAATTATTTCTTTGCTCGTGACAACTTTTAATTAGGTTTCACTATAATCTAACTTTTTTCTTAAGTTGTTAATTGAGCTTAGTGACTTCAAAAAGTTGTACAGAATCTTTGTTTGGGCCTTTCTGGCATCGCTGAATGTGGGTTGAGTAGCCATGTTAGGTTGTACTGTACTACACAGGCCTTTTTTTCAACATCAGCAATGCAACTGGGCCGACAGTTGTACACAATATCCGGGTCAACTTGTTATTCTCCGCCCCGCTGCGCTACAAAGTTTCCTAGGAGGTATGCATTAGGCTTAACAAGACAATGGACTTTAAGAAATAATAAATGGGATGTAATTATAATAATTGGGCAGTAATTATAAAAAAATGCACCAAACGTGTAACTAGTTTAAAAAATATATTATTTTTGAAATTTGAAAATTTTAATTTCATTACTTGTTACGCGCGCATATTTTGTTGGATTTTAACGTAATACAACTTTATTTTGAAATTAAATTTAATCTGACTAGAAATTTTGGATAAAAATATTTTAGATCCCATCAAAATGTGGGAATTTTTTTGAGTTCTGTTTTGAGCGGTTGGTTGAAATTATTAAATGTTGTCCTAGCTAGAAAATGGGCTGTACTTTTAACAAACTGTAAATGAGCTGTAGTAAATTACATTATAATTAAAAAATGGGTTGTACATTCTTACAAATCGCAAATGAGCTATATGTTCTCTGCCACACACTTGTGGGCCTTCTAAGTTGACGCGTCCCTTAAAAAAAACTAAGTTGACGTGTATGGAAGGCTTTGTCAACAACACATGGTTCTAGAAGCTGCGGCCGTTGGATGTTCATCCAACAAATGTCGTGCTTCTTCTTCAATCTCGGATATTCTTGCTTCAGCCGCCCAAAAAATGATTCCTCCCCCTGACATCTGGGGCACACCGTTTCGGAGCATGACCTGTGGGCCTACAAAGTTGACGCGTACCAAGGGCTTTGTCAACTTAGTCAATATAAACGATTCTAGTTGCAGTGATCGTACAATGTCCATCCAACGGCCGTAGTGCTTCTTCAACCTCTGGTCTTCTTGCTCCAGCGGCCCAAAGCAGCGCCGGTCGTGCTGCGTGCTCCTGCCTCCCGTGGCGGGCTGTGATGCCGCGGAGGCCTCACCACCCCCTACTACTCCCACCGTTGGCCAGGCCATCCCTCTACTCACCCACACCCCTTGTTATTCTGCGGCGGCGGCAGCCTCACACCGCAGCCGAACCAGTGAATCCTCGTACTCCTCTCCATGCGGGATTCCACTGCCGCGTCTTCCCCGGCTCCGCGTCGTCCCCTTCCTAGGCCTCGCCGTCGTCCACCGCCGTGGTGCTCTTGGCGCGGCGGGGTCAATGTGGTCAACGATCGACTTCCATCGGAAGAGTACTGTACGTGGAGAGGCCGACAGCTGGGTCCACGGCAGCCGCAAGGAAGTGCCTCCTTATTACACGCAAAATAATTATTCCTCCACCTGACAGCGGGGACCCACCGGACGGGCCACCATATTTCGCGAAAAAAATGTTTCCCCCCTGACTGCTAGGACCCACCAGCTACATCTTCGCATGCAAGGAAGTGCGTCCGGGCAAAAAAAGATTCGCCCCCCCCCCTGACTGCTGGGACCCACCAGCTACATCTTCGCACGCAAGGAAGTGCCTGACAGTCGGGACCCACCTGGTCGAAGCGTACGTAACGTTGTCATTCTAGTCATGAACGTGTACGTACATACTGGTCGATGTAGAGGCGCACATGTGTCATAGTAGAGGCGCGCACGTGTCGTAGTAGAGGTGCGCATGTAACATATACATGTATGTACAACGGCCAGGATGCAAGAAAGTAAATACGGCCATGTACGTACATACGGGCGGGGTCTCGAACGCCTACTCGCGCATACGTACGGCCAGGGCTCGTGTACATGGCTGGGTCGGAACGAAGAAACTGCGTCGTTGTCGTGTTCATGGGGAGCCAACCGGCTGGATCGGAACGGAATGCGTCATCGTGTTCATTGGGAGGGCTCGGACGGAACAGCCGATGGAAACGAGGCCTGGCGTATCGCAAAACGGAGGAAACGACCTTGTGTTCGACCGGACACGTTCAAAACGGGATCATGTTCATCGGGAGGGGTCTGGCGTACTGCAAAACAAAGGAAACGGACTTATGCTGGACCTCCTACGGTCGAAATGGGGTCCTGTTTATCGGAAGGGGTGTGGCGTACAGCAAAACAGAGGAAACGGACTTGTGTTGGAGCGCTATGGTCGAAACAAGGGTCCTGTTCATCGGGAGGGATGTGGCGTACCACAAAACGGGACTCCACGGGATACTATTCATCTCCACCGTCGACCTCATCCAGCATCCATGAGCTATTGTTCATCCACCGTCGACCTCCTCTAGCCTCCACCTGCGACTGTTCATCCACGGACTCATGTTCATCTAGCCTCCACCGCGCGCTACTCCACCGGCTACTGTTCAACCAGCCCTCTCCATGGGCTCCTGTTCAACCACCCCTCCACGAGCTACTGTTCATCCAGCCCTGCACCGGCTACTGTTCAACCAGCCCTCCACAGGGTCGTCCTGTTCATCCATCCCTCCATGGGGTCCTGTTCATCCAGCCTCAACCGGCTCGATCAGGGTCCTGTTCATCCAAAGGCAACACCACGGGGTCCTGTTCATCCACCCCCACCGGGAACTGTTCATCCAAACCCCCCCAGCAACACTCACTATTCATCCAAACCCCCCAGCAACGCTCAGTGTTCATCCAGAGGCAGCATCGATCAGCTTCAGCTAGCAGCAGTAGCGAAAGAATCGCTCGATCGATCGGGTTCAGTAACGCGTAGCCTGTAGTGCAATCGCTCGGGGTCAGTTAGGCGAACGCCTCGCTCGGGTTCAGTTAGAGTCCAACGCCTCGCACCCACGCGCGTACGTGTACGAGAGAAACATGCATCGCTCGGCCCCCGACCACCCACCGTAACCGGGAACTCGCCAATATTTTACTCGCCCTCACTTCTACCACTATTTTTTCCGTCATGGACGGACCAAAGAATGTCATGCAGTTGCTTCTCGGGCACACCCAGGACGAAAAGCCCATTTTCTATTATGATTTTTTGTCATAGAAGTAGGAGCTCACCACATCTATGATGATACCGGGTTTTGTCACAATTATCGTCATAGAAGTGTCATAAGTATGACAGAAAAATTGCGTTCAGACCAAAATGTCACGGATGTGTCTTTTTTTGTAGTGGTGCTAATTGGAGCTAGTTCTCCTAGTGCATGTATTGTCAATGTAACCCTGTCATCCAAACACCTCTTTGGCTAGAGTTAGTTCAGGGTTAGTCATGAGCTAGAAACTAACTCTAACCTCTAGCTAAGTTAGAGTATCCAAACAGGGTTGTGTCATTGTTGTTGTTGTTGTTGTTGTTGTTGTTGTTGTTGCACTTCTACGTATATCTAGACATCATCAGAACGTTAGGGTAACACTCTTCCTTGTTGTTATGTAGCCTAGGATTGCATATTTAGACATTCAGTACAGTGCATGTTGCTATGTAGCCTCAGATATACTACATATTGCCCTAGTTAACCTAACAATAAATGGGTTACAGATATATTCAGTTAAACATCCGATTCACCGATTAGTCCCTTATCAGCCCCCGGCCTATATGCTACCAGCTACCGATATCCTGAACAGTGAGTATATATAAGCTATCGGATGAAACTAAACTCGATGGAAAACAACAATCGTTCCCAAAATTTTCCTGTGTAAGTACATCGAGAGGCATGTTAAGCACAACAGGCTAAACACCAACCAAATATATCCATGGCAGACAAAATAATCTCCAAAAGATAGCCTCAGTGTGCAGGTTTAAGCACGCTAGTAAAGCAAAGCAAGTGGAAAGGTGTGTTAACTGTAACATGCCTAACATTTAACAACAAGCAAACATAGTCATTCAAACTGGTATTGTGCCGGTCTAAGTACACTAGTGTTTGGTTATTGTTAAATAAAAATGGAAAGGTGTGTTAACTACAACATGCTTAATAGCAACCAAATGTAGTCATTCATAGTGGTATTGTTGAAACTGGTATTAATGAAATTGAATTGCATAGTTCATACTTGCACATATAGAACATCACGTTGTGAATAACTGGAATAAACAAGGCATACTACGAACAACCAAAGATAGAATTTGAAACTGGACATATGCTAACTATAAACAACCGAATAACCAAAAAACTTTAAAAGAGGCATATGCTAGCAATAACAGGCTTAACAGCAAGCAAATATATGCATTCCTATCGGTATGTTTAAAACTGGTATTGATGAAAATGTACTGCACAGTAAAAGTTGCACATATAGAGCATCACATTGTGAACAATTGAAATAAACAAGGCATACTGCAAACAACCAAATATAGCAATTAAAACTGGACATATTCTCACTACACTACAAAAGGGACTCGACAAAACAAATCATGGGTTTCCCCCTGTGAAGAGGCAAGGCAAAACAAATCATGGGTTTCCTCACTTGTCATAGAGTGCACAGTGTGCTCACACATTAGGACTTTGCGACCTCGGCCAGACATCCATGGAGTTCCATCTTACAGTACCAGGTGACTTGAGGATGCGCGCGATATGTTCAATCTCACCCTAAATCGGCTGGCATGGCCTACTTTCCTGAACATAAACTAAATATTGCTACATTTGGATAAAAGGTGCCACATGCAGCATATACGTCAAAGGGGATTTTTTTCCTCTTCTTTCTATATTGGCAACTTAATGATGTATTGTTCTTTCGATTACTCTCATATTCCCTTGACATCATGGTTACCCTATCTGTTTAATTATAGATTTTTGTCCTTTGATTTCAAGTGTTGTACAGTTCTTTCAATTTTGCCCATATTTGCATGTTACCATATTCTTTAATAATCCTACCATTTTCTGCAGCGCGTCCCTGCTATGCAATAGAATTTGTAGTACACAATCTTTCCCTTTACGTAAATCAAGATTGCAGGGATGTCATACTAAACACAAACCATGGATTTACAATCGTTGCTACTGTAAGACTTGATGAATGCGGTGACTCCTATTTTGGCACTGGCCTTTGGAAAGAAATTTCTAAGTTTTATGTACTGAAAGTTGGCACTAAAATTGCACTGCACATAAAAGAGCCTGGTCATGAGATATATGCTAACTTCTCCGACGATATCATCCGTCCAGACTTTGTTCGAAGTAAGTGTTCTTTTCAAGTATCTGCATGTTGACTTACCCAGCAATATCAAAGGAATTGTGTAGTATTTAAGTAACCAATTATTATTCCATTTTCTTACTCTATTCCTACCTACTAACTTCTAGTTACCAATACACTTTTCTATTGCCCTGTTTTAACTAAATATTCCCTGTACTCCCACTTCTATCAGAAAGCGCCGCTGACAAGGAGACTCCAAAGGTGGAGAATGGGGCTGCCAACAAGCGAAGGCGGGTCGAGCAAGAACCGCAAGCGACTCCAACAGGCCTAGACTTCATCAGCAGCCTCCCCGATGATATGTTGATAGTCATCATCTCCCTCCTCCCAATCAAATATGGGGCACGGACAACCGTCATGTCCCAGTGGTGGCGCCCCCTATGGCACTCCACCCCTCTCAACCTCATCGACACCCACGAGCTCTTCCATGGCTATCGCAAAAGCTTGGATGCGTTCTCCCAGATTCTCGGCAGTCACCATGGCCCAACCAGAGGACTTAGTATGGGCAAGTTCCGTTCCAACGGCAAAAACCTAGCCAAGCTTGACGAGTGGTTCTGATCCCCCGCCCTAGATCAGCTCGAGGAACTCACTTTTGATTATGGGCATATGCGCTCACTGCCAACGTCTGCGCTCCGCCTCGCGCCCATGCTGCGCGTCGCCAAGTTCAGGAACTGCCATCCCCCCCCCCTTAATGACGCGCCCGCTCTTATTCTACCACGACTGAAGCACCTCGAGCTCGTTGTCGCCTGCCTCCCCGACAGTGACATGGAGCGCCTGCTCCGTGGCTGTACTCCACTTGAGTACATTTATCTTCAGGCGATCAATGGGTTGAGTAGCTTCCACATCACCTCCATGACTCTCCGGACTATTTATGTGTGTTGCTGGTGCTACAAGAAGACATCACAAAATGTGTACCACGGTATGGTCATTGAGGACACACCTTCACTTGAGAGATTACTTGTAGTTGATCAAGAAGGTCCAAAAAGAATCAATGTCATTTATGCGCTGAAATTGACAGTGGTGGGCTACTCGTCTAACAAGTACTCCGAACTTGTTATTGGATCCACACCCATTCAGGTACAACAACCATCTTCTACCTCTCCTTCTAGAAGTTAAAATTATTTCTAATTTTGAAGATGTATGTTCGTTTGTCATCTAGAAAATGATTCCGACAAGCTTGACCCCGAAACTGCACACAGTGAAGGTCTTGGCACTAGAATCTATCGGCCCCAACCTGGATCAAGTTGTCAGTTTTCTGAGATGCTTTCCGTGCCTGGAGAAGCTATATATCGAGGTGATGTTCCTTTCTTGTTAAATGTTAACCATAAGGGAGTTCAATTTTTGACACATTTTTTCAAATTTACAATGACAATGTACTACGATTTCTGAAGGATTTTTGGAGGATTTCAGTACATACATGTCCCCCCCCCATATTGGTTGCTTGATCCATATGGTTACAATCCATAAGCATTTCTCCTTTGGATTCATCTGTATTAGTTTTCTTAGGGAACTTTTCATGCACTCCAACTTCTTGTGAAGAAGGCTACATTTTTCTAGAATGTAATCAAATGCCCATGTTAATCATGTCGGATCGAAGATGGCACGTTAGTGCATTTTACAAATCCTGCAAACCAAATAGGCATGTAGTAGTGTTCAAAACTGCATGTAGGCACTAACACGTTTTATTCTTTTGCAGATAAGATTAGGCCCGGTGGTGGATAATGTCATATAATATAACAATCACATCGAATGCCTAGATCTGCATCTCTTAGAAATTACTTTGAACTCCTACCGAGGGACCTTACCGGAGATTATATTCTCCACATTCTTTGTTGTTAGAGCAAGGGTGCTGAAGGTAATGAGGTTTGCCCTACATTTATTTCGCAAAAATGAATGGTTTGTTGATCAGCGCTGGCGGCTGCGGCAGAATGGAATAGGCTCCGAAAAAGCTGAATTACATTTTGGAACTTCAGATGACAGAGTAATCGGAGGTCATCATGTCAACCCCATACATGACTTCTCAGTGGTTGACCCCTTTGCAAAAATTACGAGGTTTCGAAACCAGCATTACAAGTGCTAATATTAGTTTAAACCTCTCTTATATCCATGTTCAATAGATCAGCGCGGGTGTTTGCTGCTGATGAGCTGAATTTCATTTCTAATATCAGTTTGAACCTTGTAATCTTTGAATTTGAGCCATATAACTCTGGAATTTGAACCTTGTAATATTTTGAGATTTTGTGGTACAATCGTTGAAATGGCATCGTATGAGACTCGTATATTGGTAGCACTATTTTGACCTTAATATGCAATAGACTTAGATTTTATTAACCATTCTTGAATGTGTTTACCTTGTCGATCTCACAGCACACGATCTGTATAGCTAACTCGACTGCGATCTTCGAAATTATTATACACCGTTGGTTTCTTCAACCGTGTGCCCTGTAGAGCGCAGAATTAATTATCGCACTCGAGTGTCCATCATCACTCTTCTGCGTAACTTTGACCTCATCACCCACGGATAAACTTATGATCGAAGTTATTCCATACACTTCATTTTTACAAAGTTTTTTTGCATATAAACGCCCGCAATTTGCCCCTCTTCTAGACGACGCATGGCCAAACTAGTCGGGCGGGAAGCTTGCACGATAAACCGCGTGGTTGCGCGGGCACAAGTTCACCAACCATACATTTTGCGCCTCTTCGAGCCCACGTGTGGTCAAACGAAACACGTGCAGGGTTCTCAAGCGTGCACTGGAATCCTCCGCTACGAACGCGGTGACAAGACGTGATGATTACAGGCCGGCCGGACCCCATTTATTACAGCGGCCATTTAACCCTTGTGTCTCTTCAACCTTTCGACCGCGCCACACTATTGCAAGAAGCACACCCACCACAACAGATTCTTAGAGGGTATCTTGCGCGGCTACAATGGCGCTCTGAGCGGCTGCCGACGACGAGCAGCAATTCACCATGCATGCCATGATGGACACCCACAGAAGGTTCACGGAGCTCTTGGTGATGTACACTAACAACCTGGTCTGGGTGGAGCACTCCATCCATATCATGGAGATGTTACTTGCCGAGGAGAAGTACAAGGTGGTCGGGTTCGACCTCGAGTACACCCGCACTCGTGCCCAAATGTGTGTGCGCAATCATGTCCTTGTATACCACTACTGCCTCGCCATAAGGCCTTGCGGGCGTTTCGCCAAGTTTGTCAACAGCCCCCACTACATGTTTGCTACGGTAGGCATCACCAACGATGTAAAGGTGCTCAAGAATTCGGGCGATAATCTTGTCGCCATCCAGGGCCAATACAAGATTTGGGGCAGCAACGAGCATGAGAAGGACTCACTGGTTCACCTCGCCGAGGCCATCATTGACCCCTATTACAGAGACATGAAGGATTCTTGCAACAAGGACAAGCGTGCCTGGCACTCGGCCTAGATGGAGAAACTCGACAAAGCTCACATCGTGTACGCGGCCAAAGAGGCGTACACGAGCTACGAGATGTACAGGCGGATCATTGACATGAGGAAGTGCCTCCTTCCCCAAAACGGCCAGGGATCCAGCCGGAAGCAGAGCAATGGCAAGCGTCGTCGCAACAAGTAGATGATTAGATCCTCGCTTTATCCTAGTTTAGTATGCATGTAATTGCTTACTTTGGTGTGTGAAAATGTTATGTGTGTAGTCACTTGTGTAATTGTATGCTTAATTTGGTTATGTAATGTTGTATTTTTAAGTATATATGTTGATGCTCTGTAGACAGAGCGTACATAGATGTTGTGCAGACAGAGAAAATCACATCGCATACGGACTAAACAATGGAACCCGTCGGTGATGTTTTCATCAATCACTCACAATTGTATACCAGCAATCGTTTGCTCACAACACACACGACTTGTTAACAAGAATCGTCTGTGTTGTTATCGGTGTTCCCACACATTTCCGATTGCAGACCTGTTTGTTGCATATCACACACATCTTGTTAAGTTGAACCATTTCTGTTCTCTTGGATCAACGCAAACAGTTCATCCGAGTGAACTGTATGCCGTATATCGCACACACATTCATCGGGTCGACCGTTTCTTTTGTGTTGTCTAAGCACAAACAGTTCATCCGAGTGAACTGTATGTCGTGTATCGCACACACCTTCGTCTGGCGACCCGTTTCTGTTGTTCCGTCTCATCGCAAACGGTTCATTGAAGCGAACTGTATGTTGTATATCGCACATACCTTGATATGGCTGCCCATTTCTGTTGTTCTGTCTCATCGCAAACAGTTCGTATAGATCAACTGTATGCCATGCATCGCACACGCATCTAAAATCTGAACCGTGTTTGATGTATCAACCATCGCAAACGTTTGCATCTTTTTTGACCGTTTTTTACATCACCGTTTGCGGTTAATGCATCGCACATAGTTTCGTCAAAGGGTCTCTGATCGTAGTAGTGTATCTACCTCCAGAGTTATCCCGCCCAAACCTCCCACATACGCCAAAGTGTTATCACATCTTTTGTTTGGAGGGATCCTTCCAATTCTAACCCATGCTATTTCCAGAAGGCCTTCCAAATCAATATCTTCAAACCAAGGAGAAAATTGGACAGACACCCCACATTTCTTAAGCTTAACATGTTCAACAAACAAAGCCTGCTCAACCTCCCTGGGATTAGGCATTCTCATCACAAACTTATGAGGAGTGAAGAGTCTAGCAGAGCAACGCCACCCCTGCCCCACATACACACTCAGCTTATGTTCGATGTCTTTAGTGGGAGCAGAGCCCTCTGTGATGGTGACTATCACATTGTGATTTATCTCCCTAGTCCGTTTATCCACACTATGATCAAGAATATAGAAGAACCCTTGCCCTTTCCCTCGAAAAGCACACATAACAGGAGTGTATTCCCATGGTAAAAATTCAACACATATCATAGAGGTGTCTTTGTTTCTTGCGTCTCTCACAGAACGCTAGTGGACATCTAGCAATTGGGTGTCCTACCAAATTACAGATCTGGCAAAGCTCAGGAGGAAGATTGATGTTGCCCGTGTGCATGGGAGGATCACGCTTCCTAGGAGGTGTGGGGTTCCTTGCCGCGGCTGCGCGTGGCTCGATGGTGCACCCGCCATCCGCCCCCCATTGCTCCTGGTGGCGAGGGGCGACTTGCTTCCCCCCTGCCGCCCCGTCCCACTTTCCAGCACCAGCGTCACCGGATCCGGAGACGCTCGTCATCGAGGAGTTCCCCGTCTCCATCTTGCGCTTCCACACGTTGGTGTCAAAGCCACGCCCGCGGCCTCGGTCGAATGGGCCCGCGCCCCGGCCATGCCGTCTAGATCCAAACCCCTCTTCTCTCATCTTGTTACTCTTACTCTCACGAATCGTATCGGGTGGGTGGGGTATAGGAGAAGCAACTACTTGAGCGCAAGATCGAGCATCGCCATGAATTTTGCCCTCCCACCACAAGAAATCTTGAGGAACCCTAGATCTGGCGCCCAACAATGCACCCCAGGAATGTGAGAGGCTCTCGTCACGATCCAAAATGGGGGGAGGAGGCGTCTCGCATCCTGTTTAATACCCGCGGCTCCTAGCGAAACCCTAGAGGCGCACGGCTCATGGCGGCCCGATCCTCACACCTCCACGTGTCGAGCATCAGCCCCATGGTGGACCGGTCCACGCCCGATAATCCCAGGCCCACCTGTCGAAGGCAGCGGGGGCCGACGTGCGCCACGGATGACAGACGTGTTCCCGTGCGCCACATGTACCGCAACCGCCCCCGGTTGACGAGGACGCCGCCGCTCCGAGCTCCGACGTGTTTCCATCAATGGCGCCCACATCTGTTGGGATCCTCTCTCGAATCCTAGCAAAATGGCACGGAAACAAGATGAGGTCCCCAAGATCGATCAGCTCACCTTGCCAAAGATATCATGCGTCTACCGTAACCCGCGCTCATCGAATAGCACGAGGCGAAGCGCATCTTTGCTGAGCCAGATCACGACGTCGCCCAGCGAGATCCGCCGCGCGGCCTCGAAGTCCGCCCCGTACGTCGCACGCCATCCCTCCGGTAAGAGTATGTAATTGTCAGGTTTCTCTCCTTAAGTGATCTAAAAACGCCTTATAGTACTACTCCCTCGGTCCAAAAATACTTATCGAAGAAATGAATGTATCTAGACGTATTTTAATTTTAAATACACCTATTTTTATCCATTTCTTCGACAAGTATTTTCGTACGAAGGGAGTATTTGTTTACAAAGGGAGTAGTATATATAGAGATAAGATTCCATGATTCCCCTTTTCTTACCTTGATGGCTGCCCACCTGCCCAGCCCTGCATTGCTTACCATAGGATGGATAGAAACCCGGAGTCAAACAAATCAGTGAATGACTGCATGCACACATGCCATCACCCAATCATCCATGGAAGTGCTGCTTTTCACACGGTCATGTTATTGCATTTCAGTGTAGAAATCAAATCAGAATATGCATTGACACTTTGACAGTATAGGAACTCAGATTCGCGATAGCACTAAACCAACTCGGATTTTTTTGTCGAATTCAGAGGGTTTTCTTCCTTTACAGTTTCAGCAACAGATATACGCGACAAAAAATTAACTTGCTAGTAACGTCTCAAACCAATAAACCCAAGCTGCTCCGGTACTTTAGAAATCTAGTCATGCTCAATCTTGTCATGATGATTCACTTTGATGTCCAGTTCCGTCAGCATTGTTGCTAGCTCCCCTTTGCGATAAAGTTTCACTGTATCTACAAAACAAGGACAAAGCCAACGTGAGCACCAAAGGATTTATTTTCTTTAACACTGAAATTTCAAGCAAAATACATTGCTTGCTCCAATCAATGAATTTTCAATCGTGTTGAAAACAAGCACTGCAGGGAGAGTCAGAGTAAGAATACGGGAGAGCGTGAGAGCACTAGAGCGCGAGTCACCCGCCGCCAGCCACTCCGACTGCGGCACCCACTACTGCCCTTCACGATCTCCCCACCGTGCATCACTCCAGCCGCAGTGTCCACCTGCGTCACACAAGCACTGAGTTTTTCTTGGCTTGCCTTCCGTGGACGGCTCAATACCAAAGGCAACATGGCCGAGAAGCAATGGACTGAACTCACCCCGCACAACGGCTGTGACTTACGCCCAGCTGCCAAAACCATCAGCCATATCTTGCTACGCTGCAAGCATGCCGACACAGTTTGGGGTCGACCGGAAATCCTTGACATCGTCACCAACTCAAACAGCCTTCCTGACTTTGTGTTGCTCGACGAAGCTCGTAATCGGCTATGGCAAGTCGTTCTTGCTGCCTGTGCGGTATCTCTGAGGCTCCCGGAACGCAAGGATCTTTTACAGTGAGTGTTGGACCGTTTCAGAGACATAGCAGACCACATCAAGACTTTCTCCTCTC